>NW_022437541.1:25962-39352 GCF_009761245.1 Sapajus apella
AAAAAAAAAAAAAAAAAAAAAAAAAAGGCTGGGCTTGATGGCTCACACCTGTAATCCTAGCACTTTGGGAGCTTGAGGCAGGTGGTCACTTGAGGTCAGGAGTTCGAGACCAACCTAACCAACATGGTGAAACCCCATCTCTACTAAATACAAAAAAAATTAGCTAGGCATGGTGATGCATGCCTGTAATCTCAGCTACTCAGGAGGCTGAGGCAGAAGAATCCCTTGAACCTGGGAGGCAGAGGTTGCAGTGAGCTGAGATCGTGCCATTGTACTCCAGCACAGGCGACAGTGAGAAACTCCATCTCAAAAAATAATAATAATAAAATAAGGGAGATTTTATTTTTTTTTCCAATGCTGATATTGTTTACTTCTTCTTGTGTTATCGCCCCAAGTTAAACTCTCTAGTATGATGTTGATAATATCTGGCTTTCTCCCTAATCCCAGAGGAAGAACATTCAGCATTTCACTTTTTTAGGATTCATTTTTGCTGAAGGTTTTTTGCAGTGGGGAGGTGAAGGGAGGTTAAGGAAGTTTCTTTCTATTCCTGTTTTTTTTTTTTTTTTTTAACCTTTATTTTAATCCTTCTACATTTATCAATGCCTGTATGTGCTTCAGGATGCCAGTCTTCAGACATCCTTCAGATTCTGTGCTTCACTGTGTGTTTTTCTTATCAGTAGTCCTACTCTTGGAAAATGTTGCATACCTGTTTATTTTGAAAATTGCTCTGTTTTCCAAATACTTTCTCTCATACCTACACACATTTCCTGCTATTTCTTTTGGAGATTTCCATATATATTTCTCTCTCCTCTTGGCATTATTATTATTATTATTTTTTAGAGAGAAAGAAAGAAAAAGAATTTAAAAAAAAGAAAAAGAAAAAAAAAGAATAAAGGAAAGGAAGAAAGAGGAAGAGGAAGAGGGAGAGAGAACAGGGGTGTTGCTTTATTGCCCGGGCTAAAATGCAGTCTAAAAATGGATATGCCTGTAATTATGTTTAATAATAGAGACAGGAAGAAAATAATTAACAAGCAGCCAACCAATATTTCATTTAAACCTGAAAATACGTGTGATGTAGTACTGATAAGAGTGTATGTTTTGTGTATTTAAAGTGGAGAGTTCTATGAATGTTAATTAAGTCTACTTGTTCCGGATCTGAGTTCAAGTCCTGAATATTGATGTTAACTCTATTCCTGTTTTAATACAGATTTTTATTTTTAAAATCACAATTCTTTCAGTGTTTGTTTCATATATTTTGTATCTTTGTTGTTAGATGTGTATACATTTAGGGTGTTTTTTGTTTTTTGTTTGTTTTTTGAGACAGAGTCTCGCTCTGTCACCGAGGCTGGAGTGCAATAGCGTAATCTCAGCTCACTGCAACCTCCACTTCCCAGGCTCAGGCAATTCTGCCTCAATTTCCCAAGTAGCTGGGATTACAGGCGCTTGCCACCATGCCCAGCTAATTTTTGTATTTTTAGTAGAGACGGGGTTTGACCATGTTGGCAAGGCTGGTCTTGAACTCCTGACCTCAGGTGATCCGCCTGCCTCAGCCTCCCAAAGTGCTGGGATTACAGGCATAGGCACTGTGCCCTGCCAGGTCTTTTTTTTTTTTTTTAGGATAATTGACCCTTATATTGTTATGTAATCTTCCTCTTTGTTCTAGGGTCGTACTTTGTTCTGTGGTCTACCTTGTCTGATATTAATTAATCCAGTGGATCTTTCTTTTGATTAGCATTTGTGTGGTATAACTTTTTCATCACTTTTTCTTTTTACCTACCTCTCTCTTTATATTTGAAATGAATTTCTTTTTTTTTTTTTTTGAGACAGAATCTCACTCTGTCGCCCAAGCTGGAGTGCAGTGGTGCAGTCTCAGCTCACTACAACCTGCCTCCCGGGTTCAAGCAATTCTCATGCCTCAGCCTCCAAAGTGGCTGGGATTACAGGCATGTGCCACCATGTCCAGCTGGTGGCATTTGTATTTTTAGTAAAGACGGGGTTTCACCATGTTGGCCAGGCTGATCCAACTCCCGGCCTCAAGTGATCACTTGCCTCAGCTTCCCAAAGTGCTGGGATTACAGGTGTGCGCCACCACACCTGGCCTAAAGACAAAAGCTCTTGAAAGCACTCAGAGAGAGCGGTGCGCAGCCTGCAGGGGCATGACTTGAGCAGTGGTGGGCGCTCAGCAGCAACTAGCATCAAATTTTTCATCACAAGGAAGTGGCATAATCTTTTTCAAGTACTGAAAGCAAAAAACTGTCAAACCATCATTGTACATTCAGTAAAAACATTCTTCAGGAATGAGAATGAATAAAGACATTCTCAGATAAAGAAAATGTTTCCGACCAACAGACTGGATATAAAAGAAGTGATAAAAGAGGTACCATTTTTTTTTTTTTTTTTTTTTGAGGAGGAGTTTTGTTCTTGTTGCCCAGGCTGGAGTGCAATGGCACAATCTCGGCTCATCGCAACCTCCATCGCCCAGGTTCAAGCATTTATCCTGCCTCAGCCTCCTGTATAGCTGGGATTACAGATAAGCACCACCACACCCGGCTAATTTTTTTTTTTGTATTTTTAGTAGAGACAGGGTTTCTCCATGTTAGTCAGGCTGGTCTTGCACTCCCAACCTCAGGTCATCTGCCTGCCTTGGCCTTCCAAAGTGCTGGAATTACAGGCGTGAGCCACCGTGCCCGGCCGATAAAGGAAGTACTTTAGACACAATAGAAGAAAGGAAACTAGAAACGTCAGGAGTGCAGGAAAATGGGAAGGGTGAATATGATGGACTACTCTTTCACGCTTGATTTTTAAAATTATGTTGACAGACCGGGCGCCATGGCTCACGCCTGTAATCCCAGCACTTTGGAAGACCAAGGCAGGTGGATCACCTGAGATCAGGAGTTTAAGACCAGCCTGGCCAACGTGGCGAAACCCTGTCTCTACTAAAAATACAAAAATTAGCAGGGCGTGGTGGCACATGCCGGTAATCTCAGCACTTTGGGAAGCTGAGGCAGGTGGATCACTTGAGGTCAGGAGTTCGAGACCAGCCTGGCCAACACGGTGAAAGCCCATCTCTACTAGAAATACAAAAATTAACCAGGCGTGGTGGTGCGCATCCCAGCTACTCGGGAGGCTGAGGCAGGAGAATTGCTTGAACCCAGGAGGCAGAGGTTGCAGTGAGCTGAGGTCATGCCACTGCACTCCAACCTGGGCAACAAGAGCAAAATTCCATCTCAAAAAAAAAACAGTCTTTGTCTTTAGTTTTTAGAAATTTCATTATGTTGTATCTGGGCATAGATTTCTTTGGTTTATCCTTCTCGACGTTAATCTGAGGCTTTATGTCTTTCACCAAATTTCAGAAATTTTCATCCATTATTCAACTATTTTTTTTTAGCTTCACACTCTTTCTTTCTGGGACTCTGAGGACACAAACGTTTGGTCTTTTGTTATTGTCTTGCTGGTCCCTGAGGCTGTGTTTTATTGTTTTATTTATTTATTTTTTTCAATTTGTTTTGGCTCTTGTTCAATTAGCTAATTTCTTTTCCTCTGTTCTTCAAGTTTATCGGTTCTTTCTATTGTCATTTCCATTTTGCTGTTGAGCCCATAAAGTGAGATTTTTGTTTCTGTTTCTAAAATTTCCATTTTCGTTTTCTTGTTGTTGTTGTTGTTGTTGTTGTTTTTGAGACAGGCCCTTGCTCCGTTGTGCAGGCTGGAGTACGGTGGTGTGGCCATAGCGCACTGCAGCCTTGACCCCTGGGCTCAAGGGATCCTCCCACCTTAGCTTGCCAAGTAGCTGGATCTCTAAACTACAGGTGTGCACCACCATGCCCAGCTAATTTCTTTTTATATTTGTAGAGATGAAATATCACTATGTTATCCAGGCTGGTCTTGAACTTCTGGCCTCAAGTGATCCTCCTGCCTCAGCCTCCCAAAATGTTGGGATTACAGGCATGCACCATCACACTGGCCTTAGTTTTCTTATATGTTACTTTACTGAAACTTTTATTTTGCCATATGATTTTAGAGTAGATTTAGAGTATGTCAAATTGCTTGCTAGAATTTTTTGTTTGTGTATTTGTTTGTTTTTTTAGAGACAGGGTCTTGTTCTGTCACCCAGGCTGTAGCACAGTGGCCTGATCATGGCTCATGGCAGCCTGGACCTCCTGGGCTCAAGTGATCCTCCTGAAGAGCTGGGAGTATAGGTACCATCCATACCTGGCTAATTTTTCTTATTTTTTTGTAGAGACGGGTTCTCACTATGTTACCCAGGCTGATCTTAAACTCTTGGCTTCAAGCAATCCTTCCACCTTCGCTGTCCCCAGTAACTTGCTGGAGTATTTTTATGATGGCTACTTTAAAATCTTCATCCCATAATTCCATTATCTGTGTTATCTTAGTGTTGTCTATTTTATTCACATTGAGATTTTTTTGGTCATCAGTATGATGAGTATATTTTTAAAAAAAATTTTTTTTTAATTAGAGATGGGCTGTCACTGTATTGCCAAGGCTATTCTCACACTCCTTGGCTCTAGCAATCCTCCTGCCTTGCCTCCCAAAGTGCTGGAATTACAGGCAGCCTCTAGTAATTTTTTAATGTATCATGAACATTTTGAGTGTCACATTATGAAATTCTGGTTCTTATTAAACCTATTTTAACTCTGTCTTTTATTTTATCAGGTAGTCAACCTTTCTGTGTTCACACTGTATCCTGGCCCACTCTGGTGGGCTGAGGTTTGAATGTCTGTTACTGTCCAGAGCCTTGATGATGCTATTTTGCTCTGCCCACACGTGAGTCACCAAGTGGCCAGTCAAATCCTGGGCAGTGTCCCTGCACTGGGCCCACTTGTCAGAGGTTTTGCTATGCTGGTTCTGTTGATTCTGGCTGTTTTTATACAGCAAGTCCCCGGGGCCTTCATGCGGGCCTCCTTCCTCCTGTGACACTCAGCACATGCTCTCCTGGAAGCCGTACTGGACTTGTCTACAGCAGGCTGTGGGGCCGTGGGCTGGCAGGAGGGCAGGTGTGGTCTCAAGGGCTCCACCTGCATGTCCCC
Organism: Sapajus apella; assembly: GCF_009761245.1. Lineage (NCBI taxonomy): Eukaryota > Metazoa > Chordata > Mammalia > Primates > Cebidae > Sapajus > Sapajus apella. Next base: position 31,008 of record NW_022437541.1, read on the forward strand.
CTCTTCCTGCCCCTTTGGTCCCAAGAGCAGCTTCTCTTAGGCTTTTTATTTTATTTTATTTTATTTTTTTTGGTCTGAGCTCTGGGTTGTGGCTGCCTAGCACCAGCTCAGCACGTGCAGGAAGGAGATGAAGGACTCCCTGCCAGCCACCCCTGGGATCCGAGGCCCCTAGACGCTCAGCCTTCTTTACTCACCATTCAGAATTTTCCCCTAGTGGGGCCTTTTGTGTTCTGGCTGGACCTTTAGCTGAAATGAGTGAGGGAAATGAGTGGACTGCGGGTTTCATTTTGTGAAACCAACCTTGCAGTTCCAGGGTGAATTTAACATGTTATGATAGATTCTTCTTTTTATATATTGACAGATTTTGTTTGCTGATATTTCTTTTGTTTTTTGTTAGAATACCTGAGACGTCGTCTCGCTCTTTGACCAGGATATTCTTGAACTCCTGAGCTCAAGCCATCTTCTTGCCTTGGTCTCCTGTGTAGCTGGGATTACATGTGTGGGCCACCATGCTCAGCTTGGTCTGCCAGTGTTTTATAGAGAATTATTTATGTTCGTGAACAAGACTGGCCAGTAATTTTCATTTCTCATAATGTTGATGTGAGGTTTTGGAATCAAAGTTACTCTGGCCTCATAAATATGTTGGAAAGCATTTTCTATTTTTCTGTTTTCTAAAAAAGTTTGTATCAGACTTACATTAATTTTCCTTAAATAATTGGTAGAATTCAACTTTGAAACCAGCTGGGCCTGGATCTTTTCTTGTGGGAAGGTTTAAAATTGTGAATTCAGTTTTTTTCATAGTTATAGAACATCCGGATTTTCTTTTTTGTACATTTTTGATGTTATGTTTTACTAAGAAATTGTCCATTTCATCTAAATTTTCAAACTTTTGACATAAAGTTGCTTATAATATCCTCCTATGAGTTTTTAAATGTCTGTGGGATCTAAAGTGATGATTCCTTTTTGCCATTCATTATATTGGTCATTTGCTTCTATTTTTTCCTTGCTTAATTTATTTTAGCCTTCTCAAAGAATCAACTGTTGGTTTTGTTGATTCTCTACAATACATTTATTTTCTGTTTCCTCAATATCTGATATGAACTTTATTCTTTCTTCCTCCTACTTTATTTGGCTTTTCTTTTTTGAAAGAGTCTGTTACCCAGTGTGGAGTGCAGTGGCGCCATCTCAGCTCACTGCAAGCTCTGCCTCCCGATTTCAAACGATTCTCGTGCCTCAGCCTCCCGAGTAGCTGGGACCACAGGTACACACCACCACGCCTGGCTGATTTGTGTATCTTTTTAGCAGAGACAGGGTTTAGCCATAATGGCAAGGTTGATCTTGAACTCCTGACCTCAGGCAATCTGCCCATCTCAGCCTCCCAAAGTGCTGAGATTACAAGCCTGAGCCACCATGCCCTCCCCTGTTTGGCTTTAATTTGGTCATTTGTTTTAAATTTTTCTGTGTGCGTGTGTGTGTGTGTGTGTGAGAAAGAGAGAGAGAAAGAGAGAGACAGAGTCTCACTCTGTCATCCAGGCTGGAGTGCAGTGGCGCGGTCATAGCTCACTGTAACCTTGAATTCCTGGGATCGAGGGATCCTCCTGCCTCAGCCTCCCAATGTGATGGGATTACAGGCATGGGCTACTGCACCTGGCCCTCTGATTTCTTGAGATGAATGTTTTGCTCATTGGTTTTCAGCCTTTCTTCTTTTCTGAAATATTTCTCTAAAGCTGTAATTATTCTCAGAAGGACAACTTTAGATGCATTCCTTAAGTTTGGAAAGTGCTATTGTTGTCATCCTTCCATTCAAAATAACTTTTGATGTCCATTGTGATTTTTTTCTTTGGCCCTGTGTTATTTGGCATCTTCTTTTTTGATTTCCAAACAAGTGGCTTTTTATTTGGACAGACTACAGCAATTGGTCTCTATCAGACACGACCTGGTAAAGTCAGACTTCTTCCTACAAGGATTCTTGCTTTCTTTACATAAGCATTATGCTTTCTGTACAGCATCTCTGATATTCATGTGGACCCAGGTCTGTTGACTCCAGTGAAGAACAGCTTCATGTTGGGCTCAGCCACTCGTACTGGGAAAGGAAGAGCTGATAGAGACGTGTGTCTCCCCAGAAAGGCCTTCCCTGGTTTTCAGATCTGAGCCTGACCAAAGTCACTCTTCTCTGCAGGAGTGTCTGTCCAGGCTGGTCAAGTGGACTCTGGACTGGCGCTCAGGAAGCTCGGGGACAGAGTGCAGCTCCTAAACCTGCTGGTGACACGACTCAGACAGAAGGTAAGGCACTCGAGTGTGTGGGGTCTCCCTCCTAGAGAGCTGCTGGTGGAGGCGGGCACGTGGGCTCTGAGCTGCTGCCTGGTGGGAGTCCACTGACGGGCACAGAGGTGCCTGTTTCCTTCTGAGGAAGGGGCTGTAGGGAGGTCCTAGGAACTGGTTCGTCTTAGGCGTGCTCATGGAGGGGAAACACGGTCCAGGCAGCGGAGGCAGTGCTGGTGGGCAGAAGGCATGGCCTGGCTATGCCTCAGGGCTGCCCGTTAGAGGGGCCCTGGTCAGCCAGGCATGTGTGCTTCGCGTCAGTGACAGCCGCACTGCATCTGAGGCGCTAGAGCCTCACAAGCGCTGTTCTTCTCAGCCTCCTGGGCCCTTGCCTTTCGGGGGTGGGGTCGTATGCCTGCTGGGACCAATATCTGGGTGCATCCAGCGGTGAGCCCACCCTGTTTCCCATGGGGCTGGGCTCATGATCCCGGTTTGATTGCTACAGATTCCTGACATCTATTTGGTTTTGACTCTTTAAAAGTTGTGGTAAAATGTATTAATGTATGACAGTTTCCCTTCTTGAAGTGTACCGTTGGGTGGCATTAAGTGTTTTCAAAACGTTGTCTACACATTGTATTACCAGAGCCTTTCTTTTTTTTTTTTTAAGACGGGGTTTCACCATGTTGGTCAGGCTGGTCTTGAACTCCCGACCTCAGGTGATCCGCCCACCTTGGCCTTCAAAGTGCTTGGATTACAGGCGTGAGCCACCACGCCCGGCCCTTACCAGCGCCTTTCTGCCCACCCCACATAGAAACCCTGTAGCATAACCACACAGTAGGATTGCCCCTTCCCTGCCTCCCAGCCTCTAAACATTCTATTACCAGAGCCTTTCTACCCACCCAAATAGAAACCCTGTACCATAACCACACAGCAGGATCACCCCTTCCCTGCTTCCCAGCCTCTAAACATTCTATTACCAGAGCCTTTCTACCCACCCAAATAGAAACCCTGTACCATAACCACACAGCAGGATCACCCCTTCCCTGCTTCCCAGCCTCTAGGAGCCACCATTCTTCTCTCATCCCAATACATTTGTCTACTGTAGGGACCTCGTAGTAACAAAATCTTACAACCGTTGTCCTTTGGAACTGGCTTCTTTGATTGAGTGGAACGTTTTCAGGGTGCAGGTGTGTCGGCTCTGTGCATGTCAGAACCTCCCTGCTCCACGGCTGACTGACACTCCTCTGTATGGCTGGGCCAAGTTTTGTTTCTCATTCATGACTGGTGGACACTTGAGTTGTTTCCATTATTTGGCTTATGCACAGTGCTGCTGTGAGCATTCCGTGCAAGTTCCTGTGGGGACTACGTGCTCAGTTCTCCTGGGGGTGCACCTAGGAGTGGAACCGCCCTGTCAGACAGTGACTGTGTTTAACCCTTTGAGGCAGCACTGCACTGTTTTCCCTGGCAGCCACACCATTTTGCCTTGTCACTAGCGCTGTGTGAGGGTTCCGGTTACCCATCCCCACCAACACCAGCTGTTTTCTGGCTGTGATGCTGGTCATCCTGGTGGGAGAAAAGTGGGACCTCTCTGTGGTTTTGATTTGCATTTTCCTGATGACTCATGATGTCAAGCATAATCTCACCTGCTTCTTCGTCAGTCATTTGTCTTCTTTGGAGAAACGTCCATTGGGATCCCTTGCCCAGTTATTTGTCTTTTTTTTTTTTTGATACGGAGTTTCACTCTTGTTGACCAAGCTGGAGTACAACAGTGCAATCTTGGCTTATCGCAACCTCCACCTCCCAGGTTCAAGTGGTTCTCCTGCCTCAGCCTCTGAAGTAGCTGGGACTACAGCCATGCGCCACCACACCTGGCTAATGTTTTTTTTTTTGTATTTTTAGTAGAGACAGGGTTTCTCCATGTTTGTCAGGCTGGTCTTGAACTCCCAACCTCAGGTGATCCGCCCACCTTGGCCTCCCAAAGTGCTGGGATTACAGCCTTGAGCCACCGGGCCTGGCAGGGTTATCTGTCTTTGTATTGTTGCGTTGCAAGAATTATTTTTATATTCCAGATGTAAGCCCATTGTCAGATACATGATTTGCTACATTTTACTCTCATTCTTTGACTTGTCTTTTCTCTCTCTCTCTCTCTCTCTCTCTCTCTCTTTTTTTTTGAGATAGAATCTCACTCTGTTGCCCAGGCTGGAGCACAGTGGTACAATTTCAGATCCCTCCAACCTCTGCCTCCTGTGTTCAAGCAATTCTCATGCCTCAGCCTCCTGAGTAGTTTGGATTACAGGTGCAAGCCACCACGCTTCGCTAATTTTTGTATTTTTAGTAGAGAAGGGGTTTCACCATGTTGGCCAAGCTGGTCTCAAACTCCTGACCTCGGGCGATTGTCCTGCCCCCACCTCCCAAAGTGCTGGGATTATAGGGGTGAGCCACTGCGCCTGGCCTGTCTTTTCACGTTCTTGATGGTGTCCTTTGAAGGTCACGAAATGTTTCCAGTTTTGATCCAGTCCAGTTGATTATGTCTCCTGTTGCTTGTGCTTCTGAATTGTGCTGTCCTTATCCTGTTGCCTTTGTTCCTTGTGAGGTGACATAGCGAGGGGTCCTTTGCAAGCCTCTTGCATCCATAAATATGTAAATCCCTTTCCCAGCAGCACTGCTTCTTCCCTGTGCAGAACATCTCTCTAGGAACAGAAAGCACTCCAGTCTTCCCGTCTGCTGAGGGAGTGAGCAGTGCTCCAGAAACTCGATGCCTTTTTTTTTTAATCTTCCTAACGTGTGACTGATTGATTGATTGAAAATGACAAATATAGGCCAAGCGCAGCAGCTCACACCTGTAATCCCAGCACTTTGGGAGGCCAAGGCAGACGGACCACTTGAGGTCAGGAGTTCAAGACCAACCTGACCAACATGGAGAAATCCCATCTCTACTAAAAATACAAAATTAGCTGGGCGTGGTGGTGCATGTTTGTAGTCCCAGCTACTCGGGAGGCTGAGGCAGGAGACTCGCTTGAATCACTGTGCAGGAGGTGGAGGCGGCAATGAGCTGAGACCGTGCCACTGCACTTCAACTCCAGCCTGGCAACAGCGAGACTCCGTCTCAAAACAAAGAAAGAAAGAAGATGACAACTGTAAGTTGTATATGTCCATGGCACATGATGTGACGTTTTGAAACACGCCCACACTGTGGAATGGCCAAATGAGGCTGATCGCTACGTGCATTTCTCCTCACGTCTGTCATTTTCCAGCGATGCCTGGCATCTCACCTTGACTGAAACGTGGCCTTGTTGTTGCAGTGCAGAGACACGTGGCCACTCTCCATTTCTGTCCGTGGGGCTGAAGCTCCACGTGCCTATGAGGGCCTCCAGATCTCTCATGCTTTGCAGCTGCTGATTCCCCATTTCCCCCACACAAATGCTACAGACAAGAAATAAACATTTAAATACAGCTTTCAGGCTGCTCACAGTGGCGCACACCTGTAATCGCAACACTTTGGGAGGCTGAAGCAGGAAGATCACTTGAGCCCAGGAGTTAGAGACTAGCCTGGGCAACATCGGGAGACCCTCTTTCTACAAAAAATAAATGAAGGCTGGGCACAGTGGCTCATGCCTGTAATCTCCTCACTGTGGGAAGGTGAGGTAGGAGGACTGAGCTGAGCAGTTTGAAACCAGCCTGGGCAACACAGCAAGACCCCATCTGTACTAAAAACCAAAATAGTTAGCCAAGCATGGTGGTGCATCTGTAGTCCCAGCTACTCGGGAGGCTAAGGATTACTTGAGCCCAGGTGGTCAAGGCTGCAGTGAGCCATGATCACACCACTGCACCCCCGCCTGGGCGACAGAGCAAGGCCCTGTCTCTAAAAAGAAAAATAGGCTGGATGCAGTAGTGCACACCTGTGATCCCAACACTGGGAGGCCAAAGCAGAAGGATCGCTTGAGCCCAGGAGTTTGAGACCAGCTTAGGCAACAAAGTAAGATGCTGTCTGAATAAAATAAGTAAATAGGGCCAGGCGTAGTGGCTCATGCCTGTAATCCAAGCACTTTGGAGGCCAAGGAGGGTGGATTAGCTGAAGTCGGGAGTTCAAGACCAGCCTGACCAACATGGTGAAACCCTGTCTTAAAAAACAATAGTAAATAAATAAAAATAAATACAAGATTTTAATTTTGCCTTGGTTAATCATAGATGATTTGATTATCTATGATAATAGATACATTCACCTTGAAATATTTTTGTTTGGTTGGGTTTTTACTTAGCAGTGTCTATAAATGAAATGATAACCTTTATTTGTGTGTAGGTGACAAATTCAAAAATAAAATATTCATAAGGAATTCACCGTAGGAGTCCCTGGAATAGGGAAAGTAATATTTTATGTTCCTGGGAATGAGGCAGGAAGGCTCTGGTACGGGGAGGCGTGCGTCTTTCTCACCTGCTCTGCTCTTCTTCCTTCTCGCCAGGACTGGCGCAGTCAGTGAAAGGCAGTGAGAGTCAGAGGCCAGCCCGGGGCCCCAGGGTGGGTCTCATGGCCAGCCTGCAGCCTCCCTCTCCCTGCCCCCATTCACCCAGCCTCTTGTCGGCCTCCACCTGCCCTCTGACCTCCTGGCCTGCCTCCCTCTGGCCTCCCCATCTCTGTCGCCTTGATTAGCAGAAGAGAACAATCTACACTTCCTGCTGGTTACTTGCAATTCTGGAGGCCTTTGTTTCTCCCTGGGAGGAGGGCTCAGGAAGGGGTTTTGAGGCGCCCCGCCTCTGTCCATGCATGGATCCTCCCCACCAGCCTGGGACTCCAGAGCAGGCAGGGCACAGGGGAGCCGCTGGGGCCAGCTGGGCACGGTGGGAGGAGCAGCAGCCTCGGTGTGGGGCGGAGGGCTGCGGGCATTTGTGTCCAGCTGGGTAGGAGGCCCTGACCCCTGACCCCTGACCCCGGCTCCGCTGTGCTTTGCTTGCACCTAAGTGCTTCCTGTTGGTTCCCGAGGACCTGCTGCAGCCCAGGCCATGGCCTCAGTCCTAACACTGCCTGTGAAATGGCTCCTAGGTGCTGCGGGGACCCCTAGAGCCGGCTGCTCTGCAGCTCGAGCTTCCCCGTGAGGTGGACCAGGTACACCTGGAGGTTTTGGAGCTGCGGAAGCAGGTGGCTGAGCTGGGGAAGCATCTCAGGATAGCCCACCACTGGGGAGCGGAGCCTTCAGGAAGGAAGCAGCCCACAGCCTTGGACGCCGTGGTCCTCGGGAGAGAGGTGGGTGCCCGCCAGCTCCTCCTGCCACCCGCCTCTCGGGGCTCCTGCTGCAGAGGCCATCCTTGCCTGTGCTCTGCCGGCAGTGCTGTCTGTGTGCCCTGGGAGCTTCGGTGGGACGAGGGCTGCAGCAAAGGCCGTGCCTGGAAGTGGGTCCTGCTCCACCCTTTCTCCCTCTTCCCCTACCTTCTTCCTCTGCCCACTTCCTCTTCTCCTGCTCCTTCACCTTGACACACTGTTGGTGGGGGCGGCCCATCCGAGTCCTCGCTCCAGCTAACAGCGTCTTGTGTTGGAAACTCACACGTTGAAGGCAGCTCATGTCTGCTTTAATACAGGTCCTTGACCGCCTGCTGAGGGGTATCTGTGCACAGCCCTGCCTGCCCCATGCCGAGCAGTGGGTCCTCTCTGGGTTGGGGGGGGGCACATGTCCCTCACTGCTGCATTCAGAGCCACGCAGCTGCTCCAGGCCATGGCTGTCCCATCCTGGTCCTGGTCAGGCCCTTGGCCCCGAGGGACTGATCCCCAGCTCCATGGCTGGGTTTGAGCCATAGCTCTGAGCTGTGGAGAGGGCCCCAGGCCCTGATTCTGCTGCTTGGCAGAGCCCACCAGCAGGGCCCACTTCTTCCTACCTAAGGCCAGAGGAAAAGGCTGTGAAGGACAGGCTGCCCAGCCTCCCTGACTATGTACCCCAGACTGTTGGTAACTGGGGTAACTGTAGTGGGGCACCCTGTTGCTCCCCCACACGTCTCCCGCCCACCTGGGCGCTGCGTTGCTCCCCCACACATCTCCCGCCCACCCGAGCGCCCTGTCGCTCCCCCACGCCTCTCCCGCCCACCCGGGCGCCCTG
>NW_022437542.1:0-11799 GCF_009761245.1 Sapajus apella
GTCCTAGGCAGGAGGATCACTGGAGCCCAGGAGATCAAGGCTGCAGTGAGCCATGTTCACACCACTGCACTCCACCATGAGTGACAGAGTGAGACCCTGTGTCAAAAAAAACAAAAACCTCAATAGGTCTCCATTGCATATGCAGTCACCTAAGTAGCCAAGATTTAGAGAAATGTCTTTCACAAATGCAGATGTACAAAAAGGACATGTCTTCATTTATTGAGGGAGTTTCAGTGTTTTATATGTACCAGTGCTTACATACGCAGTGAACGTTGTGAGGTTGGGTTTGATGGCTCATTCCTGTAATCTCAGCACTGTGGGAGGCCGAGGTGGACAGATCACTTAAGTTTAGTAGTTTGAGACCAGCCTAGCCAACGTGGAGAAACCCCATTTGTATTAAATAATCAAAAATTAGCCAGGCATGGTGGCAGGAGCCTGTAATCCCAGCTACTCGGGAGGCTGAGGCAGGAGAATCGCTTGAGCCCAGGAGGTTGCAGTGAGCCTAGATTGTGCCACTACACTTCAGCCTGGGTGACAGAGTGAGACCCCCTCTCGAAAAACAAAGTTAACATTTTGATAATGTACTTTTGGGGAGTCACGTATCTGATGTCCAAGGCAGTGGAGGGAACGGCTGCCCCAGCTCTAGGAGAGACTGGTCTTGCCTTCTGGATTTGTTCTGTCTGGGTCCCTGGCTGATGGATGGTGCCTGCCGACTCGAGGGCAGATCTTCCCTTCCTAGTCCACTCAAACTCACACAGTCATCTCCTCAGGAAACACCCTCCCAGACACACCCCAAATCATCTTTTGCCTGGTTTCCACGTGTCCTTTCATTCAGTCAACATGACACCTACAATTTTGTTTTTTTGTTTGTTTGTTTGTTTGTTTGAGATGGAATCTTGCTTTGTTACCCAGGCTGGAGTGCAGTGGCTGGCACTCAGCTCACTGCAGCCTCGACCACCCATGTTCAAGTGATCCTCCTGCCTCAGCCTCCAGAGTAGGTGGGACTACAGGCAGGCACCACCACACCCAGCTAACTTTTGTAGGGACGGGATTTTGCCATGTTGGCCAGGCTGGTCTTGAACTTTTGGACTCAAGCAAACTGCCCGCCTTGTCTTCCCAAAGTTCTGGGGTTTCAGGATTTCAGTCGTGAGCCACCTTGCCTGATTGACACCTCAAATTAAGTCCCCAAGCCCATCTGTTGTCAGCAAGGCACCCTTCTCTATCTCCTCGACCCATGCTTAACTTATAAATAAATAACAAGGGAATCGTTCACCTGTCATGATTCAACTAGCATGATGCAACTATCTGGCGTACAACTGAAAACACATCCCTTCCCCAGAATTCATCTCTCAGGATTTCAACATAATGGATTTGAATTTTGGGGGATTGTTTTTTTTTTTTTTTTTTGAGATTTTAGATGTGAGGGATTTTGATCTTTCGATATTTAACCTATTTTACAACTGAGCAGACTGAGTCGCAGAGAGGGGATGTGAACTGCCCAAGGTCTCACAGGTGGTGAGGGTTTGTAGCTGGAACTTGAACCAGGGTCTACCTTGGAAAGAGATTCTACACTGAGCCTCCTCCTGAGAAGCCTGCTCTTTGGGGTTTGGAGGCAATTCATGGCCAGTAAACTGTGTCTCAGGAAGCTGTTCCTGTAACACATCAATCAGGATAAACAAGATTATGAGGCAATAGCAAGCAACCTCCATTCTCTCTTTTATCTGTTTGTTTTTTGTTTTTTAGGGATGGAGCACTCTGTCACTCAGGCTGGAGTGCAGTGGTGCGGCAATGGCTCACTGCCATCTCCATCTCCCGGATCAAGCAATTTTCCTGTCTCAGTCTCCTGAGTAGCTGGGATTACAGGCACGACTCTCCACACCCAGGTAAATTTTGTATTTTTAGTAGAGACAGAGTTTCACCGTGTTAGCCAGACTGGCCTTGAACTCCTGGCCTAAAATGATCCTCTAGCCTCGGCCTCCCCAAGTGTGATAACCTGCTTTTTGTCATCTAAAACTGACTCTCTCTTTCTCAGACTGAGAGCTGTTCAGGCTTCATGTTAACTACTTGAGCCGGGCAGACTCCATCTTACCTTCTTCATTTTGGTTATTTTCCCACCATTCAGTATGTAACTGCAGTATGTAGCTCGGACAGGCTGACACTGGACACCTCCAGAAATGCGTTTGTTGATAAGAGGCTGAGTTAAGTGGTACCAGCAGAGCCTGGGAATGCAGGTGCTGTTGAGCACCCAGAGCCCCAGTTATCTATAAGTTGTATGTCTTTCATGACAGCTTTACCCCTTGCTCCTGGCACTGCTTTATTTCTCATGTCCTAGTTTATCTTTTAACTTTTTGCTTACTCTGCTTCTGTGAAAAGCTTGCTTCAGCTAGATTCCCTCTCCCTTTGAAAACTAGCTTATATAAGACCACCTATCTTTTTCTTAGGGGCCAGGAGAATTTTGTGCATTAGCCACCTCTCAGTCACCAGCTAAAATAAAGGACTCCTAATTCAATCTCAGAGGGTGGTGCATTCCTTGACTGGCTGGGATATAACAAAAGTGCTGGGATTACAGGCGTGAGCCATTGCACCTGGCGCAACCCCCGTTCTCAATAGCTTACAACAGCCAAGGTTGATTTCTGCCCCACATGACACATCCACAACAGCCTAACGGATTTGTCTTCATTGGAAACATCAAGAGTTCTGTGACAAAAAGAAGAGACACCTGGCCACTTGCTGACTCTGAAAGTTTCTGGTAAAAAGTGACACAGGTGGCCAGGCACAGTGGCTCACACCTGTAATCCCAGCACTTTGGGAGGCTGAGGCCTGTGGATCACCTGAGATCAGGAGTTTGAGAACAGCCTGGCCAACATGGTGAAACCCCATCTCTACTAAAAATACCAAAATTAGCCAGGTGTGGTGGTGTGCACCTATAATCCCAGCTACTCTGGAGGCTGAGGCAGGAGAATTGCTTGAACCTGAGAGGCAGAGGTTGTGTGAGCTGAGATCATGCCACTGCACTCCAGCCTGGGCAACACAGTGAGACTGTCTCAAAAAAAAAAAAAAAGAAAGAAAAAAGTGACACAGATTCCTCTCAGCCACATGTCACCAATCTAAGCAAGACACCAGCAAATATTGTAAACACCAGTACAAGCCAGATAGCTGAAAGCTTTTGTTTCCTTTTGCTTTTCTTCTTTTTCCTGCCGAGAGTCACTCTCCATCTTTCTTTTCTCTTTCAATAACCAGTTCATGGTTTCACTTTCTTTACTATAAGAAAATGCTGGCTGGGCACGGTGACTTATGCCTGTAATCCCAGCACTTTGGGAAGCCGAGGCAGGGGGGGATCACTTCAGGTCAGGAGTTCAAGAGCAGCCTGACCAACACGGTGAAATGCGAGTCTAGCAAATAAATAAATAAATAAATAAAAATACAAAATTAGCTGGGTGAGGGCGTGGGTGCCTGCAATCCCAGCTACTCAGGAGGCTAAGGCAAGAAAATTGCTTGAACCCGGGAGGAGCAGGTTGCAGTCAGCCGAGATCTCGCCATTGCACTTCGGACTGGGCAACGGGAGCAAATCTTGGCCTCAAAAAGAAAAAAGAAAAGGAAAATAACAAGGAAAGGAAAAGAAGAAAATGCTTTCTTCCATCTGACACAAGCCGGTAGAAGAAAATGTCATTTATTTTCCTGGGAGGAGATTCATGCCCAGGTTGTCCACCAGTGGAGTCCTGCACCAGTTTTCCCTGACATAGTGTTCTAGGAATCTTCTCTTGCACACTGGCTTTTTCATGTCTCTTGGGCTTTGCCTTCTTGGGTCTCTGCCAAACAAGCCTTCTCTCCACATCTCACTATCATCCTCCTGCTTTATTTATTTACTTGTTTTATTGTTTGAGAAAGTGTCTGGTGTAGTCACACAGGCTGGAGTACAGTGTGCAGTCAATTTGAGCCTCAAATTCCTGGGCTCAAGCAAGCCTCCCATCTCAGCCTCCCCAGTAGGTAGGCATCGCCACACCCGGCTACGTTTTCAATTTGCGTGTGTGTGGCGGTCGGGGAGGGGGGCGCGGGGTAGAGACAGGGTCTCTCTATGTTGCCCAGGCTGGTCTCTAACTCCTGGGCTTCAGCAATCCTCCCATCTAAGCCTCCCAAAGTGCTGAGATTACAGGTATGGGCCACCACACATGCCCAGCCTCTACATCTACTTTATTTTTTGTTTATTTTGTTTTGAGACGGAGTCTCTCTCTGTTGCCCAGGTTGGAGTGTAGTGGTGCGATATAGCTAACCGCAACCTCTGTCTCCCGGGTTCAAGCAATTCTCCCCCTCAGCCTCCCGAGAAGCTGGGATTACAGGCACCCACCACCGTGTCTGGATGATCTTTTGTATTTTTAGTAGACGTGGGGTTTCACCATCTTGGCCAGGCAGGTCGTTAACTCCTGACCTCGTGATCCACCCGCCTCTGCCTCCCAAAGTTCTGGGATTACAAGGGTGAGGCCACGATGCCCAGCCTACTTTACTTTACTTTACTTTATTTAATTTATTTATTTATGAGACAGAGTTACTCCCCTCCCCGATCCCCCAGGCTGCAGTGCAGTGGTGCGATCTTGGGTTCACTGCAGTCTCCACCTCCCCATTTCAAGCAGTTTTCCTGCCTCAGCCTCCCGAGTAGCTGGGATTACAAACATGCAACACCACCCCCAGCTAATTTTTCTATTTTTAGTAGAGACAGCGTTTTGCCATGTTGGCCAAGCTGATCTGAAACTCCTGACCTCAAGGGATGCACTTGCCTCGGCCTCCAAAAGTGCTGGGATCACAGGCCTGAGCCACCACCACATTCCGCCCCAACCACTTGAGAAGGTTCAGCTGAGACATCTAGTCTGGAGCATTTTCCTTGACCCCACTGCCACCTCTGGGGAAGAGGCTGGCCAGTTTCTGTCTTCTGCCTCACATAGTCTCAGCATTGGATCAGATTCCAGCTACGGCCCTGGCAAACAGTCCAGGCAGGCTTTGACCTGATTCATGCTTCCCTCATGTCCTGCGCTCCTCCAAGAGAAACCAGCAATGAATGGGAGACAGGAAACTGGGTCTAAGTGATTCTCCCATTCATTGCTCTGGCAGACAATTATGATACAATTTTTTCTTTTTTTCTTTTTTAATATAAAAGCTGGAGTCTCCATGTTGCCTAGGCTGGTCTCGAACTTCTGGCCTCAAGTGATCCTCATGACTCAGCTTCTCAAAGTTCTGAGATTACAGGTGTGAGCCACCCCACCTGGCCTATAATACATTTCTAGATGAGTCCCTGGGAATTCTGAAATCGCCACTGCAAAATTATAAGTGAGACCGTGAAAGAGATTTGACCTAACTGACTCCATCATCATGTTTCTAACCTCCAAGCTGTCCTTGTTTATTCCTGGGCGTAGGCCAAACTAACTTTGGGAAGAACCTAGTTAATAGTTTACAATTTGAAACAAAGATGTTAACAGCCCTTTCCTGAAACAAACCACCTTCTTGCCTGGGGACTAGACTGCCTTTTTAGAACTAACAAATCAGCCAAAAGATTAGGTACTGTGGTTTCTAATGGGCTCATGCCGCTGGAGGCTACAAGATTCCAACCCTCCCCAAATTGCTCCTGGGGATAACATCAAGGTAAAAGGTAAAAGGTAAAATCAGTGCTTGAGATATTTTGCAGGCCCTGAACTCGATGGAACAGCTGGCATGACCCGGAGGGATAAGCTGGCACACCCGATTTTGTGGGCCCCACCCAGGAACTGACTCAACTCGAGGACAGCTTCTATTCCCTATGACTTCATCTCCGACCCAACAATCATCATTCCCGACTCGCTGGCCCCCTCCACTCACTAAGTCATCCTTAAAAACGCTAATCCCTGAATCTTCTGCTCTAGGAGACTGACTTGTAATAATCAAACTCCAGGGTGGCACGATGGCTCACACCTATAATTCCAGCACTTAGGGGGGCCGAGGAGGGTGGATCACCTGGTATCAGGAGTTCAAGACTACCCTGACCAACATGGAGAAGCCCTGTCTCTACTAAAAATCCCAAATTAGCCGGCGGTGGGAGAATCACTTGAGCCCGGGAGGCAGAGGTTGCAGTAAGCGGAGATCGTGCCATTTCACTCCAGCCTGGGCAACAAGAGTGAAACTCCATCTCAGAAAAAAAAATACAAAAATTAGCTGGGCATGGTGGTGCCCACCTTTAACCCCAGCTACTCAGAAGGCTGAGGCAGGAGAGTCTCTTGAACCTCGGAGGCAGAGGTTGCATTGAGCAGAGATCATGCCACTGCACTCCAGCCTGGGTGACAAAGTACAACTTAAATTTAAAACAAACTCCAGTCTCCCACGTAACTGGCTCTGCATGAATTACTCCTCCATTGCAAGTCCCATGTCCTGATAAGTCGGCTCTGTCTAGGCAGCAGGCTAAATGAACCTGTTGGGCAGTTACAATCCCTTTGGTTTAGGCCTTGGCTGCCCTTAGTGTGGCCATCTCTGTGGCACACCTCGTTCTTGCTTTTCTCTCTCCTCCTTTACCCTCCCCGTCCCTCAGTCGGCTCCCTGGATCCACTTCCCCGAAGAATCCTCCTGCTCAAAAGTCCTGACCCTAGGTCCTGCTTTTAAGGGTTGTAGGGGTTACCCAGGCTGAGGCCATGAGGACCCACTCTGGGTGCCCACACCCCAGTGCCACTGCCCCAGGCACATCCTCATGTCCCTCAGTGCTTTCACGCCTGTCCCTGCAGCCCACCGTGAGCTCCCTAAGGCAGGAGCTGGGCCTGATTCCCTGCTGTTCCCCCAGCACAGGGCTGGGCCTGAGGGCATAGTCAGTCCATGCTGGAGACTAGGTGACAAATGAATGAAGGAGTGAATAAACGCTGCATGAATAGCTTTGCCTTTTTCACACGAGTCAATTTCTTGGTCTCTTTCTACCCTGAGCTCAGTTTTCTTATTTGTCATTGTGGGCACCCCATTCTCCTCCTTAGGCTTCAGTTTCTAGGCAAAAACTTTTGTTGTTGTTTTTTGGTTTTGGGGGTTTTTTGTTTTGTTTTGTTTTTGTTTTTTGAGATAGGGTCTTGCTCTGCCACCCAGGCTGGAGTGTAGTGGCACAATACCACCTCACTCTAGCATCAAACTCCTGGACTCAAGCAATCCTCCCACCTCAACTTCTTGGCTCCTTTTAAAATATTTTGTAAAGATGGGGTCTCACTATGTTGCCCAGCTGGTCTTGAACTCCTGGCCTCAAACTATTCTTCTGCCTCAGCCTCTCCAAGTGCTGGGCTTACAGATCCGACAGTGGCTGGAGCCACTGCACCGAGCTACTCAAGGCAAATATTGAGCCAACGTAATTGGCCATCCAAGGTTCCACCCTGGGTAGGGGAGCTCTGAGCACTGGCATTGGAGGGAGCACAGCTTCTTGGCTGAACTCCGGGATAGACACATTTCCTGATGGGCAGAGCATTTCAAGGCTTCCCACTCACATCTTCTACAACTCCAAGTCTTGGGATGCCTCAAACCGATACCCTACCTGGGCCAGCCTTCACTGAGCAGCTAGTGTGGGACAGGCAGGCCAGGGTGGGCACGCAAGACTAAGGGGACCCAGACTTTGCCTCAAGGAGATCACATTCAAGCAGGGACACAAATACTCCAGAGAGTGGGAGACAAATGGACCAAAGCCTCTGATTTTCTTTTTCTTTCTTCCTTTTCTTTCTTTCCTTTCTTTTTCTATCCCTTTCTTTCTCTCCCTCTCTCTCTCTCTTCCCTTCTTTCTTTGTTTTTTTGAGACACAGTTTCACTCTTGTTGTCCAGGCTGGAGTGCAATGGCCTCAGGTGATCCACCCACCTACGCCTCCTAAAGTGCTGGGATTATATGTGTGAGCCACTGTATCTTGCCACCTCCAATTTTCCCAGAAGGAGGCACAGAGAAATTTGGCACCCAACAGAAATGAGTTCAAATATCGGTGTCCCTAGTTCTTGGCTCAAGCTTCTCTGGTGCTCAGTGACTTCCTATGAAAGGGAATGAGAGGGGTCTGCGGTGACAAAATCATGCTTCAAGTGTCAGGCAAGGTGGCACTCACCTATAACCTCAGCAACTCAGAAGGCTAAGGTGGGAGGATTGCTTGAGGGCCTACCTGGGAAACACAGGAAGGCCCCATCTCAAAAAAAGAAAAGAAAAGAAAAGAAAAAGCCAGGCATGGTGGCTTACTCCTGTCATCCTAGCAGTTTGGGAGCCCAAGGCAAATGGATGACTGGAGGTCAGGAGTTTGAGACCATCCTGGCCAACATGGTGAAACCCCATCCCTACTAAAAATACAAAAATTAGCCAGGCATTGTGGTGCATGCCTGTAGTCCCAGCTACTTGTGAGGTTGAGGCAGAAGAATTGCTTAAACCCAGGAGGTAGAGGTTGTAGTGAGCTGAGATCACACCACTGCACTCCAGCCTGGGAGGCTCCACAGAGCAAGACTCCATCTCCAAAAAAAAAAAAAAAGGAGGAAGAGACATCAACAAAAATTGGGGAGGAATGGGATAGCGGTGGCACTGTCCGGCTAAAATATATATATACATATATACGTGTGTATATATGTATTTATATATTTGTATTTTTAGTAGAAACTAGGTTTCTTCTCGTTGGCTAGGCTGGTCTGGAAGTCCTGACCTCTGGTGATCCACCCACATAGGCCTCCCAAAGTACTGAGATTACAGGTGTGAGTCTCCGCACCCATCGCCCCCTCCTAATTTTTTTTTTTTTTTTTTTTTGAGAGGGAGTCTCACTGTGTCTCCCATGCTGGAGTACAGTGGCAAAATCTAAGCTCAATTCAACCTCCCCCTCCCAGGTTCAAGCGATTCTCTGGCTCAGCCTCTCGAGTTGCTGGGATTACAGGAGTGTGCCACCATGCCAGGCTAAGTTTTTTTATTTCTGATATAAATGGGGTTTGGCCATGTTGACCAGGCTGGTCTCAGACTCCTGACCTCAGGTAATCCACCGGCGTTGGCCCCACAAAGGGCTGGAATTACACACGGGAGCCCACCCCACCCCCATCCAAGTAAATTTCTTGATTGCACAGAATGTGTGGTGATATTGGTGGACTTAAGAACATCCTCTGCAGCATTAAGTGTTGTGTTTTGTGTGTGCTCTACTTTTTGTTTGTTTGTTTTTTTGAGACAGAGTCTCACTCTGTTGCCAGGCTGGACTTCAGTGGTGTGATCTTGGCTCACTGCAACCTCCACCTCCCGGGTTCAAGCGATTCTCCTGCCTCAGCCTCCTGAGTAGCTGGGAATACAGGCACAGGCCACCACACCCAGCTAATTTTTTAAAGAAGTATTTTTAGTAGAGATGGGTTTTCACAATGTTGGCCAGGATGGTCTCAATCTCTTGACCTCATGATCCGACGGCCTCAGGCTCCCAGAGTGCTGGGATTACTGGCATTAGCCACTGTGCCTGGCCTGTGCTCTGCTTGTAAACTCTTCTTTTTAAAGTGGGGCAGATTGGAAAGTTTTCCTTGTTTTCATGGCCCACATGAAGCTTGTTTTGAAATGTTTTATGTTCACAGTTTGGGATTTTTGAGGCAATATTGCTGAGCTGCCCTGTCAACCTGAATTTGAGCCCTTTATCTGCCACTAACCTTGCCATGTGACTATGAGCAAAGTGCCTAGCCTCTCTGTTCTTCAGTTTCTTTATCTGTAAAATGCAGATTGTGCCCAGCTCATAGCAGTGGTGTGAGGAATAAATGAAGCTATGTGTAGATCACTTTTACATGGTATGTGACACTTCACAGACACCAAATCATTATTGCTGGGAGGATCAGCACATTTTGGCTTGTCTACACACACACACACACACACACACACACACACACACACACACACACACACAGAGTCTGTTTTGTCAGAGATTAGAAATTGCAACCCCTACTTTTTTTTTTTTTTGGCTTTCTATTTGCTTTGTAAATTTTCCTCCAACCCTTGGTTTAGAGCTTTTGTGTGTCTTTGCATGGAACATATCTCAAAATAATAAGAGCTATTTATGGCAAACCTACAGCCAAAATCATATTGAATGGGCAAAAGCTGGAAGCATTTCTTTTGAAAACTGGTACAAGACAAGGATGCCCTCTCTTACCATTCCTATTCAACATAGTATTGGAAGTTCTGTCCAGGGCAATATCAGGCAAGAGAAAGAAATAAAGGGTATTTAAATAGGAAGAGAGGAAGTCAAGTTGTCTCTGTTTGCAGATGACATGATTTTATATTTAGAAAACTCCATTGTCTCAGCCCCAAAACTTCTTGATCTGATAAACAACTTCAGCAAAGTCTCAGGATACAAAGTCAATGTACAAAAATCACAAGCTTTCTTTTATACCAATGATAGGCAAGCAGAGAGCCAAATCTTGAATGAATGCCCATTCATAATTGCTACAAAGAGAATACCTAGGAATACAGCTCACTAGGGATGTGAAGGACCTCTTCAAGGACAACTACAAATGGCTGCTCAAGGAAATAAGAGAGGACACCAAACAAGGAAACATTCTATCCTCATGGATAGGAGAAATCAATATCATAAATATGCCATACTGCTGAAAGTAATTTTTGGATTCAATGCTATTCCCATCAAACTACCATAGATATTTTTCACAGGATTAGCAAAAAAAAACTATTTTAAATTTCATGTAGAATCAAAGAAGATCCTGTATAGTCAAGATAATCTTAAGCAAAAAGAACAAAGCTGGAGGCATCATGCTACCTGACTTGACACTGTACTGCAAGGCTACAGTAACCAAAAGAGCATGGTACTCTTGCCAGAATAGGCCCACCGACTCATGGAGAAGTGAGGCCTCAGAAATAACACCACACATCTACAACCATCTGATCTTTGACAGCCCTGACAAAAACAAGCAATGGGGAAAGGATCTCCTAATCAGTAAGTGGTTGCTACTTCAACTTTGTTTGTTAATGGTTTGTTGAACGTTTTTGTTGCTTCTTGATTGGATCTTACTAGGTTGTGTGTTGCTAGAAACTTATGTATTTTCTCTAGGTTATTTAATGTTGGCTTACGACTGTTTATAATAGTCCCTTATGATCCTTTTCATTTCTCAGGCATCTGCTGTAAGGTCTCCTCTCTAATCTGTTTATTTCTTTTCTTGTTTTTTCTTTTTTTTTTTTCTGAGACAGAGTCTCGCTTTGTTGCCCAAGTTGGAGTGCCGTGGCGCCATCTCGGCTCACTGCAACCTCCACCTCCCAGGCTGAGGCAGTTCTCCTGTCTCACCATCCTGAGTAGCTGGAACTACAGGGGTGCGCCACTACACCTGGCTAAGTATTTTTATTTTTAGTAGTGGTGGGGTTTCACCGTGTTAGCCAGGATTGTCTTGATCTCCTGACCTCATGATCGCCCACCTCCGCCTCCAAAGTGCTGGGATTACAGGCGTGAGCCACAGCGCCTGGCCTGTGATTTCATTTATTTGAATCTTCTGTCTGCCTTAGTTGGTGTAGCTAAGGATTTTTCACTTTTGTTTATTTTTGCAAAAAACAAAACAAAACAAAAAACCCCACTTCTTTATTTGATTGATATTTTTCCTATACTTTTTCTATTCTCATTTGATATATTTCTGCCCTGATCCTTATTGTTTCCTTCCTTCTGCCACGTTTGGGCTTAGTTTGTTCTTCTTTTTCTAGTTCCTTTTGGTGTAATGTTGAGGTGTTTATTTGTGATCTTTGTTCTTTTAGATGTACAGGTTTATTGCCATAAACTTTGCTTTTACAGCTGCTTCTGCTGTGTCCCATAAGTTTTGGTATGCTTTGTTTCCATTTTTTTT
>NW_022437542.1:11899-39095 GCF_009761245.1 Sapajus apella
TACCATTATAATCAGAAAAGATTTGGATATATTTTTAATCTTAAATTTGTTAATCTTGTTTCGTGATCTAACATATGATCTATACTGGAGAATATTTCATGTGGGCTTGAGGAGAATATGCATCCTGTGAATGTTCGACATATATCTCTTAGACCCATTTGATTGAAAGTATAGGTGAACAAAAAAGTATAGGTGAAGTCCAACATTTTCTTATTAATTTTCTCCTGGATCATCATCCTATTGCTGAAAGTGTGGTATTGAAATCTCCTTCAATTATTGGATTGCTGTCTATCTCTCCCTTCATATCTGTTAATATTTGCTTTATACATTTAGGTGCTCTGATGTTGGGTGGTGCATATGTATTTGTAATTATTATATTTTCTTTTTTTACAGTTTTGAATATAAAGGCTATTTTATCTGATAAATAGCTACTCCTGCTCCATTTTGGTTTCCATTTGTATGGGAATTGTTGTGTTTTCTCTTTTTACACTTTTGAATATAAAGGCTATTTTATCTGGTAAACAGCTGCTCCCTCTTTATTTTGATTTCTATTTGTATGGGATATCTATTTTCATCATTTCATTTTCAGTCTCTGTGATTCTTTACAAGCGAAATGAGCCTCTTTTAGGCAGCATGTAGTTGGGTCTGTTTTAAATTTATGTAGCTGCTCTGTATGTTTTATTAATTTTAGACCATTTACATTTAGATTAATTATTGATCGGTAAAGATTTACTATAGATATTTTATTTATTGTTGTCTGGATATTTCATAGATTGTTCCTTTCTTGCCTTCTTGCAGTCTTTCTTTGTAATTATGTAATTTTCTGTAGTAGTATGCTTTGAGTATTTTTTTTTTCTCTATTTTGTATCTAGTATAGGTGTTTGCCTTGGGGTTACCATGAGGCTTAAGCGAAACATCTCATAGTTATATCCAACTTAACTTGACTCACATAGAAGAGGTGGAAATTTCTAAATAAAGCTTACAACTGGGAGTTCAGGTGTTTATGTTTTAGGAATCTTCAAAATTTATGAGATCTCTAGAGCTGTAGCTGTCACTGTAATGAGCTGCAAGGATTCATTTCCTGCCAAAGGGTAGCTAAATCACCTCTCTTACCGAACCCAACAGTGACTCAGACATTCAATGATTTCTCTGGTCTTTCATTTACAAAAGATTCATTAAACTACTCGATGTGAGAAACTGCTCCATGGCTTAGTGATACCAGTGTAAACAAAGTGCATTTGCTCCATTGTAGCAGTTGTATGGTGGTATAAAAGCTAAACATGGTATTGGAAGCTTTTCAGAATTGAAACTTTGTGACCTTGGGCAAATCCAAACCTCTCTGATATTAGTATCTTCAACTATAAATTGGGATAATATCTGTCCAAAATAAATTGTCTTTAGATGATCAGATATGCTAATGTATGCTAATGCATGTGGGAGTCCCTTTTTAAGAGCATTTTTGTTTATTAGCTTTTTTTTTTTTTTTTAAACATAGACAACTGGTTAAATAGCATTTCTTTTCAAGTGTCCAACTTGGTAAAGAAACATGATGACCACAATGTCAAAGGGTCGAGCATGTCTTATGTGTTTAAACCTAGATTCATCACTAGAACTGTTGCCAAAAGAAAGCACATTGACAGTAATGGATTTAAGATCTGTCAAAACACAAGTGATAGAAATTCATCTTCACATTTTTAATGCTCTTATTAGGAACTTTTATTTTTCCCAAATGAAACATGGTTTTACAGCTTTATAGCTGTTCCAACTTTTAAAATTATCCAGCATATTCCTGAATTTAACAGGTTTTAATTCTAAGTTACTCTCTACCTTTCCATGTATTGCAACCTGGAAGCAAATATGAAGTCCATGAATGCACAGTAATATTTTCAGCCATTTATTTGTTTACTGACTAACTTGTTCTCTCATTGGTAACATATTAAAGTAATATATTTAAAAAGACTTGTACAGCTTGGTAAATGAATGAGTATGAATATACCTGACCCCAGGGATATTCTTACAAATGTCCAGTAGGCTAGGAAGAAATACACTGAGAGAAAATTGTGCTGGTATAATGTATCTGGTTATGATTTATTACAACCTTCTTGTCTGTATTAATTATTGTGTGAACACATTTTAAAATGTCACAGAAGTAATGTGTCATGATGAACCTACATAATTAAAATGTGGTTTACCATTTCCTTTTCTCAGATTATAAATTATTGACATTGTGATTGTATTAGTGCAGCTTTGTTAATTTCTCTCATGTTTAATATCTGTCCAGAGGAATAGATTTGCTTATACTATTACTGAACCAAAAGATGGATGGTGAGAGTTCATTGCCATGGTTGATGTGATTTGTAAAAGGCTAATACAGTTATATGAATTCAATGTTATGTTTATTTCTCTATTCTGTATCATCATCTAGTAGCTAAACAGATTGGAAGTCCCTTTTGGAGTCAGTGCTCACATAGACTCGCAAAGCTGAAAATCAGTCGTGCAGTGAGATTAAAATGGAGTGGTTAGGAGCATGAAAGTGGGGGGAAATATGTAAACAGAAAGAGTATGAAAGAGTGGAAACAGAGTTAGTCACGTGAAAGTAGCTCTGGAGGAAGGGTTCAGGAAGATACGGCATTTGCATAGGTCAGGTCCTGCCACTTCCCAGGGTTAGTCGATCTCATAGTTATCATATCCATGTCTAACTGACTGGGTTATATTGTATGTGTGTTTTTAAGTCATAAGAATTAAAGTATACATGGCCAACAGGTCTATGAAAAATATCGTCAGCGTCACTAATAATCAGGGTTGTCATCTTCCCCAGTTAGGAGAGCTATTATTAAAACTACCATAAATGCTTGCAAGGATGCTGAGAAAAGGGAACTCTTACATACTGTTGATGGGAGTGTAATTTAGTACAGCTATGAAGGTAAGCAGTATAGAGAGTTCTCAAACAACTAAAAATGAACTACCATACGATCCAGAAATCCCACTCCTGGGTATTTCTCCAAAGAAAAGGGAATCGGTATATCAAAGGGAGACCTGCAACCCCAGGTTTATTGCAGCACTGTTCACAATAGCTAGAATATCGAGCCAACCTCTGTGTCCGTCAACAGACGAATGGCAAAGAAAATGTGGTATGTATACTCAAGGGAATTCCGTTCAGTCATAAGAGAGAATAAAAATCTTTTCATTTGCAGCAACATGGATGAAACTGGAGGCCATCAAAGTAAGAGAAATAAGGCAGACCCTGACAAGTAACACATGTTCTCGCTCATATGTTGGAGCCAAAAAATGCTGACCTCATGAAGGTAGAGTGTAGAATGATGGTTACTAGAAGCTGGGATGGGTTTATGTGTGTTGGAGAGGATAAAGATAGGTTAGTCAATGGTTGCAAACGTTAGTTAGAAGAAATAAATACCTGTGTTCGATAGCACACTAGGGTGACTGTAATTAACAATATGTATTTCAAAATAGCTAGAAGATTTGAAATGTTCCCGACAAAAATACATGATAAATATTTGAGGTGATGAATATCCTAAATACCTGATCAATAACCTGATTTGATCATTACACATTCCATGAATGTATCAAGGTATCACATGTATGCCATAAAAATATACAAATATTATTGGCAAATAAATTACAAAGAATTATGTATAATAACCAACAAAAATAAAAGATGAAGGAAAAGTAATCCTTTAAATCATGCAGGGGAATCTTCCAGTGAGTTCCTTCAATGAACAGGAACGGCCTTTCCCTCATGCCTTTTAAAGCGTCAGCATCTTGCTAAGCTAAGTGGAAGTTTTGTATGTAAACACAGCACTGATTTGAATAATGTATTACCTTAAACGAAAACCAAACATTTCATAGTGATTGATTCAAATGCTGGAAAAAAAAAAAAAGAAACAGCAATGAGGCATTTTTGAGATACATTTCCTATTTTCTTATCTGATAAGATTTGCAAGAGTATTATCAGTGATCTCTACTTTTTTCTTCACCGAATAGACTAATGTTAGAACCTAACCCAGGAGTAAGCTGTGACTCCATTGCATTCTCCATTAAGAAGCAATAAAATTTACCCAGGCCAAGGAGTCCAAGGCAGAAACTGGACACTGCTAGATACTTCAGGACAAGGCAGCAGCTGCCTCGAGTCAGCAGATAGCTAATAAAGAGGCAGGCACCTCCAGGTTGGTAGACAGGTTTCAGACACAAATAACAGTGGGTAGGAAAGTACAGCTACTGGGATTTCAGGCTTAAAAACAGATTCCAGAGATGAAGACATGAGCAAAGAAAGGGAGAAGAAAACATGGAAGAAAGACTAATAAATGGTATTACAATGTGATCAGAGTGTAGAAGTCACTTGATTTCTGATATATTGGATCAGTCTCAGGTTACATGCCAATTAAGTACAATTAGCATTTTAGCCATTTCGATGCTTCAGATACCCAAATATTTTATTCCATAATCAAATTTTCTTTTTTTCTGTTTGTCTTAACATTGTTTGGCCATGATAAACATGTATTTATATTGGAGGAATCAAAGATGTCTTTTTTTTTCTTTTTTTTAGACAGAGTTTCGCTCTTGTTACCCGGGCTGGAGTGCAATGGCGCGATCTCGGCTCACCGCAACCTCCGCCTCCTGGGGTCAGGCAATTCTCCTGCCTCAGCCTCCCGAGTAGCTGGGATTACAGGCGCGCGCCACCATGCCCAGCTAATTTTTTGTATTTTCAGTAGAGACGGGGTTTCACCATGTTGACCAGGATGGTCTCGGTCTCTTGACCTCGTGATCCACCCGCCTCGGCCTCCCAAAGTGCTGGGATTACAGGTGTGAGCCACCGCGCCCGGCCTGATGTCTTATATATTTAAAAATAACTTTGTATAGTACAGCTCTTGTTAGGGTATTAACACATTTGATTGAAGAATTTTCTTTGCTCTTAGATGACACTAAGAGAAAAAATACTGCAAAACTATAAAAAATTATGGTGCAAGTAAAATAGCAATATTAACTTTTTGCTGTTAGTATGCCAGGGATACTTAAAATTTGTTGTCGATTGACTACCGCAGAGAACAGACTCAGATGGAAATGAGTGTGAAGGACGTTTCTTAGGGAGTGGACTTGGGCTCAGCACTTGGGGTGTGGGGAAAGGAATGAATTAGGGTTGGGCAGAGGAAGAATTGGGGCTGTGATGCAACACCACAGGGATGCAGCTGACTCCAAAGGGAGCCCTGAAGCTTGGGTAGCCCTGCAGAGTTGCTCCTTTTTGGGGAGAGGAGCTGGTGGTTTATCCCCAGTACTTGGGTAGGGATTCACTGGAGAAGAGGTAATCTCTTTCAGCGAGGTCATACCCAGCTCGGGGTATATGTCCTTGAGTCTTGAAGGGAATAGGGCAGAGAGATCTGGGCACTGCAGCATTCATGACAATTCCTCCATATTTCTGTGGCCGTTTTGTCTCATATAATTTCTCAGGGTGGCTCCTTTAGGACTCTGATGGGACTTTCTCTTTGGAGAAACTTGTAAGGTTATAAGGGAAAAAGGTTAGTAGGACAAATTGAAGCCCCAGCTGCTACTGGGGAGGCAAAGCTCTAGGCTAAACTCTCTGATTCATTCTAGAGCCCTTCACCTTAGTTCTTACAATGGTAGAAGGATGCTAACTTTGTGGGTAGCCCACAACTTCCTTCCTGTGGGGACCAAGTTCATGTTTACTTTTCTTAGGCTATGGCTATGACAATTATGGGTTTATGATTAAAATTAGATGATGGAATACTAATGTGTGCCAACCACCTTGGAGTTAAGCTGATTGCTCACTTCTCCAATGTGGAATAGCAGCTTTCCTCCTGATGACTAGGCCATGTACCTTTTCCAGGTTGGCAATTATCACTACTCTGTTTGTTGTTGTTGTTGTTGGCCCTGGACACAGGGTGCACAAAATGTTGAAGGGGCAGCTGTATTTTCTATCTGCTGGTGGGAGAATTCTCTACACCTGTGGTGCCCAGAATTGTGGAAATGGGAAGCACGCATTCCAGAAGTGGGTTACAGGGGATGATAGTAACAGGAGCCATTGTGGCTTCCATGCCTTCATTCTGAGACCCGTATATTTTTTTCTTCGGGGGATAGTGCATCAAATAATGGTCATTGACTTAGCATGCACATTGTATACTGGAGGATGGGACCCCATTGTTAATTTCTAATAATGTTTAGAAATTTTACAAATGTTTCTAAACATTACTAGAAATTAATGTCAATGCCACTCAGAGTTTGTGAACACTGCTACATATCGTCTAATGGAAGAACGCTAGGAAAAACTCCCGGAGCAGAAACATCTTAAACAGAACTTGCCATTGTGTATCACAGACTCTGCTAATGATGCAGCCTCCCAGTACAAACAATACATATGACTTGTCCTCAGCTTTTCAATCTGGGTTTGCTCTAGAGTAGAATTAGAATTTAAAACACCGTGTCAGCCAACTCAGCGAAGTTCAATTGTGAGTAGAATTTCTGCTTCTGAATTCTTATAGTTTAAATGATGGCCTGTGTATTGTAAGCTCCAGAAACCTCTTTGAAAATGTGTGAGCAAACAAATGTTTCTCTAATAGCTGTTGAAAGAATGCAGTCTCACTAAAGGGAATTAGACTAGGGGATATAGATTCAATTTCATTCACTTTGATTTAAAGTAAAATATGGCAAGACTTTGATACATTTATGAACCCAAACTGACCAGAATCCTCAACTTAATTTTTGCTGTTGTTGCTGCTATACTCATATTTCATGAGAAGGAGACAAAGAGTAGAAACTAGTTCACACTCAAGGTTTAAGTCCCTCCAAAAATCACCTTCCAGGGATGCATGAATCCTGTGCAGATTCAATCCAGTGTTCACATCCCATATTTACAATCCCTGTGCAGAGGCAATGATGTTTAAAATAATGACTCAGAAATATTATAAAATGTAAAATGATCAAAGGAAGATTCAGTAATGTTCTGGAGACTGTGCCTATTTAGGAAAGAGAATTTGGCTATGTACTTAGAAAATCACACACACATAACTGAAGAGACTGACAAGTGTTCCAAATTCACTCAGAGTTAATGCAATAATCAATTTTCAAATCATTCTACTCACCCATGGTCTTACTCTGCTTGATTTAACCCATACCTCACTTGGTGGCATCTATGTCCTCAGTAGTTTAGGCAGTTTTTTCTCAAAGCCCCATGTCATCAGCAGTGCAAGGTTAGAGGTGTCCTGGTTCACACATGTGTGCGTCTTTCCACATGTCAGACTTCTATTGAAGAAGAACTCATCCTAATTCTCTCAGCTCTTCAGAGAATTTCTAATCACAAAAGCCATGAGCTACATGGAGTTCCCAAGGAGACAGTTCTCCTTAGCACTTCCCATTCACTCCGTAGTCAGAGCCACGGGCAACACAGCCTCAATCCGTTCCACAAGTCAGTCTATATTGCATATCATACATAATAGTATATTTAACCCATATATAAATATTACAGGTTAAATATTCCACAACAAACAAGGTAGCACTTACCATCAAGAGGAGAACGAGGTAGGAGAAAGGGTAAATGAGCAAGTCCCAGTGGGAGCGAAGAAGACAAAAGGATTCCTGGTCTTGTCCATTGGTCTCCCAAGGAGGAGTCTTTGATGTGGAAGAGCCTTTAGAAGGGCATGCTAAGTGCTTATCATGGCTGACAGCAAAACTGGTTAATTAAGGCAGCTGTTTGGAGAGGCTGAAGGTCTGCCTTTATATATATACATATAGTCACAGAGTCCTCTGGTGAGAACCTACAGTGGAAGAGTGTGCTTGTTATGTCCTTACCTGGTTGGATGCAGTCTTCCCATTTTTATTTGTTTGTTAAGCAAAATATCCTTGTTGGCAAAGTCCCATATAAAATATAAAATGCAGTATTTTTCTAAGATGGAGTTTAATGAAGGGTTGCTCTATACACCCCAATTTCCTAGTTTTGAGGTATTTCTGGATTTACTTCCTCAGAGTGTCCTCTCCTAGTCCTGGGGGACTTTTCAATTTCTGCTGCTACCTGGTTGCCAAATATTACTTCCTTCTAGAATTCATTAAGAGAGTATAATCCAGCAAAAATATAAAGATTTTTGTGGGTTTGGAAAGAAAAATCATATCACACAAGGAGTCAATGGAAATCTTCTTGGCCCAGTGTAATCTCCACCCTTCCTCTTGTGGCCATTCTTCATCCAAAACGTTCTGGGCCTCTGGTGAAGTGTCTGTCCCCACAGAGTACAGTCCCTAGGTCTTAGAAGGGAGTGATTCCCTGAAGCTGATGATAATTTTTAGCTATCTCTTGGTCTCCGCTCCCTCTGTCCTGTTGAATTCTAATGAATAATATTCACATCACATTAAAGGTTTATTTCTTATGAAATTGTTCTAAATTGCCATCTTGTCTCCCAGTCCTTGAAGAATCAATAGCCCTTGATCTTGCAGATCCAACAGTCTTAATTCAGTTCAGCTGCCACAGTTGATAGATGAGGAAACTAAAGCTCAGAGAAGGGAAGTGATTTACCGAAAAATACTGGGGCTATTTGGAAGCAGAGCTGAAGGCATAATTCTGGTCTTCCTCCTCCTAGGCCAACGCCCCTATCTACTTGTGTCATTTTTTTTGCTTCATTCCAGATCGGCAAGATTGTAATGATGAAAGATGACAGGGTTGCTTATGCACCTTGTATTCTTGTCTATTATAACTATAAACCTGAGTATATGTTTCCCAGAATAGTTAATCATCTAGTAGAAGAAGATAGTGTGATTTCTTGTCCTGTAAATCATGACAAAACACCTCCAGTACCTTCTCTTAATGTTTGCCATATTGTTTTTCAGGCTACAAGGAATTGGTCTCAGTGTAATTGTGTATAAATACTACCCGTTGGTCTCTCCTTACTAGTACATGCTGACTAACATTACGAGGTAATAATTGGTTATACCGTATTAGGAGAATAACAGTTTATAACAATATTACTTGCAATAAACTTCGTGCTTTCTTTTCCTATTCAGTGAAGCAAATGTTTGGCTTTATGGCTACACAGACAGTTTTTCTTTCATAGCTAAGTTTATTTTGTCATAAGGCAATCAGGTGGTACAAAAGTATTAACTACAGGAAACCAACATCTAGCAAAGAAATTTGAAGATCGTGTTCACACTGAATAAACAAGTGCCTTTAAAAAAATTCTTCCAACTTTTGACATCAAACAGAAAAGTTGAAAAAGAAGCACCATAAAGACACATGCACCCTTTATTTAGATTCACAAATTAACATTTTCTGGGATTGGCTTTCTGTGTCTCTATGTCTCTTTTCCTCTTCACAGACACACTCATTTTCTCTCTCTTACACACACGTACATATACATGCACGCACTCACATTTTGGGAGCTCTGAACTGCTTGAAAGCAAATTGCAGACATCAAGATTATACAAAAATACTTAAGGGACTTTGTCCGAAATTAGCACATTCTTTTATATTACTACAATAACAATCACAAGACATTTGCTACTGATAATTAACATTATGTAGTACGCAGTCTAAATTTAAATGTCTCCACTTGCTCTCAAATATTCTCTATATTAGTCAGAGATCTTATATTGGATTTTTTTGTCATGTTTCTTATTTTCATCAGTCTAGAATATTGCTTCCCCTCCACCCTTTTCCCTCATCTTTTACAACTCTGACATTTTTGAAGAGTCCAGACTAAGTGTCTCATAGAATGTTTCTCAAACTGGATTCATCTAACTGTTATGGATTAGACAAAATGTTTAGGCAACTATTATGTTTCCCATCGCATTGCATTGGGAAGTTTATAATGTCACTCTATCTCAATATTTGTGAAGCTAAGTTTCATCTCTTCGATTTAAATTCTGTACTTAATAAATATTTGATGGATAATAGACATATATGAATGTCCTTTTCCTAACATTATGTTAGTGTATAGTGTTAGGAGTAATTTCATGCCAGAATCTCATGTTACCTTGGTGGTATTTGCAAAACGGTGATTTCAAAATTCAGGCATTATTCTAGATGAGGGGCCAGTAGATTTTTCCAGTGAAGAGCTACATTCTAAGTCTTTTAGCCTTTGTGGGCCACATATAGCCTCTGTTACATATTCTATTTCTTCTTTAGCTCTGTAAAAATTATTAGCTCATGGACTGCAGGAAAATGGTCTGCAGCAGGATTTGGGCCATGAGTAGTAGTTTGTCAAAGTCCTGTTCTGTGTTATAAAGAAGACCTTTCCTTTTCCTTGTAACACCTGTGTGTGTGTGTGTGTGTGTGTGTGTGTGTGTGTGTGTGTGTGTGTGTGTCAGAGGGAGAGAGATTCTTTAATAACATTATTTCTTTTATAGAGTTGGTCTCTTTAAACTTTTTTAAATACTCTTTGGATTTGACTTTGGTAAATAACACTGTGTGAAGATAATTTCATTTTCTTCTATGCTTTCTGATACAATAGCCACTAGCTGCATGAGACCATTCAAATTTAAACTAATTATACTGAAATTATAATTAGAAATTAAATAAATTAATAATTAGAACAAATTTAGTTTCTCAGTCACATGAGCCACACTTAAGTGTACAAGTATTCACTCAACACACGTAGCTAGTGGCTACCTATTGAACAGTACAGATGTAGGACATTTTTGCGATTTAGAAGTTGAATTGGATAGTAATAAATGCAGATTTCAAATGTATTTGCACAGAGTTGTGCAAAATAGTCCCTCATAATTAGAGTTAACTTACAATTTTTTCTTGTCTTTTTTTGCTTTTATGCTTATTTCCCTTCTTACTAATTTGTCTATTTCCATTCGTTTAAGGTACCAAAGTATTTATTATATCTACTATTTTTCTGTTTTTATCTCACATTTTCCTCTCCTTATGCTTTCTTTTGATTTAGTTTATCAGTTTTTTTTTTTAAACTTTTATTTTAGGCTCAGAGGTACCTGTACATGTTTATTATATAAGTGTCACTGGGGATTGTTGTACAGATTATTTGTCACCTATGTGGTAGGCACTGTACCTCACAGGTAGTTTTTCAGTCCTGACCCTCCTCTTTCCTTCATCCTCAAATAAGTCCAGGTGTGTGTTGTGTCCATGTGTACTCAATGTTGAGCTTCTACTTGTGAGAACATGTAGTATGTGGTTTTCTGTTCCTCTGTTAGTTTACGTAAGATAATGGCTTTTACCTTCATCGATGTTGCTGCAAAGGACATGACCTCATTCTGTTTTATGGCTCCATCATATTCCGTGGTGTATACGTACCACATTTTCTTTAATCAGTCTACCATCGATGGGCATTTAAGTTGGTTTCATGTCTTTGCTATTGGGAATCATGCTGCAATGAGCATATGCGTGCATGTATCTTTTTCTTTTCTCTGTTATCTTCCTTCCCTCCCTCCCTCCCTCTCTTCTTTCCTTCCTTCCTCCCTTCCTCTCTTTTCTCTCTCTTTCTTCCTTTGTTTTTCTCTTTCTTTCTCTCTCTCTTCCTCTTTCTCTTTCTTTCTCTCTTATCTTCCTTCCTTCCTGTCTTTCCCTCTCTCTTCCTTTCTTTGTTTTTCTTTCTTCCTCCCTCCCTACCCCCTCTCCTTCTTTCCTTACTTTCCTCCCTCCCTCCCTCCCTCCTTTTCTCTGCTTCTGTCACCCCGGGTGGAGTGAAGTGGCACCATCTTGCCTCATTGCAAGCTCCACATCCCAGGTTCAAATGATTCTCCTTCCTTAGCCTCCCAAGTAGCTGGGACCACAAGCGCTCACCACCAGATCCAGCTAATTTTTGTATTTTTTATTAGAGGCTGGGTTTCTCCATGTTGCTCAAGTTATCAGGCTGGTCTTGAACTCCTGACCTAAGGTTATCTGCCCACCTCGGCCTCCCAAAGTGCTGGGATTACAGGTGTGAGCCACCGCACCCAGCCCTCACCACTCCCTTTTGTATCCCCCAACTCACACCTTGCCCATGCCACTCATGCATACCCCCTGCCTTTCCCCATGGTCATTTGTGAGTCCTGCACGAAATGGCCTTCAGTCCAGAGACCAGACATCAGACAGCAATCTGGAACTCTTCCTTGATGGGAGGTGAGACCTCCAGAAGAGGAAAATGCCTGCTATGGAGCCTGCAGGCTGAACACAGTGACTCTCCAGGCAAACAGCTGGAACCGAACTGAGTAAAATCTCCAGCCAGAAAGAAAACTCCCCAATCAACTCTTTCCTCACCCCATTTTACAGATGGAAACGTTGAGGCTCAGAGGAGAAAAGACAAAGCAGGCATTGGAACCATAGTCTCCTGGCTCCAAAGCCAAGTTCTGTCCACCCAGCCAGGGTCCATCCTTCCTTCTATAAATGTTTATAACAGCATGTGCTGGGCACTCTTGTTAGGCCCTTTTACACATATCACTCAGTCTGCTTTTCCCATTCGTTGGACAAGTGTTTATTGAGCTCCTACTGTGTGCAGGAGCTGGACTCGATACTGGGGACATCTTGGTAAAAAACTCAGGCAAAGTCTACCCAGCTGGGGTTCTAACAAGACAAAGGGAGGGTTGGTGCCATGGGCAAGGCTGTGAAGGCAATGAATGAAATGGTGGCGACAGACAGGAAGGGTGGTCAGGGATGCTCTCTGCATGGAAGGGGCATCTTCTTGGCTTTGAGACCCAAATGCCAAAATACCTGTGAGCAGCAGGCCATGCCCACTCAGTAACAGAGCTGAGCCACACCCCTCCATAGATGCCAAACCAAACACCAGATCGGGCCAGCAATGAGGGACAAAGACCATGGCCTGCAAGGGTCTTGCCACCCG
Organism: Sapajus apella; assembly: GCF_009761245.1. Lineage (NCBI taxonomy): Eukaryota > Metazoa > Chordata > Mammalia > Primates > Cebidae > Sapajus > Sapajus apella. The sequence goes on from NW_022437542.1 coordinate 24,694, forward strand.
AGCTCACAAGGGGATTTTTGTTATGCTTCCTTTATTATTATTATGGTGGGGTTGGGGGTCCTTAGTGCACAAGAAACACTCTAGGAACCCTAAGTCAAGATCCAGGCTGCAATCCCTGCTCTGCCCTTGCTGTGTGACCTCGGGCTGCTATCGCCACCTCTCAGAGCCTCAGCTTCCTTCCCCTTCTGTAAAATGGAGAGTCTAATGATACCCACCTGGCAAGGGGGTTCAGGGAAGTCAGTGAGCTCCTTCGTGTAAGGAGCTGGTGTCTGCACGTGGCCCCGGGTCAGAGATTTGTAATGGGGATTGAAATGACTGATAAGTGGCCAGGCATGTTGGCTCACACCCTTAATCCCAGCACTTTGGGAGGCCAAGGCAGGTGGAACACCTGAGGTCAGGAGCTTAAGATTAGCCTGGCCAACGTGGTGAAACCCCATCACTACTAAAAAGACAAAAATTAGTCGGGCATGGGGGTGTGTCCCAGCTACTTGGGAGGCTGAGGGAGAGGAATCGCTGGAACTTGAGAGATGGAGGTTGCAGTGAGCTTAGATCATGCCACTGCTCTCCAGCCTGAGCAACAAGACTGAAACTTTGTCTCAAAAGAGCAAGCAAGCAAGCAATTACTGATAACCTTACAGATTGTCAGAGGTACACAAGGGACTCAGAGGGGGACCACACCCATCCTTTCACACACAGAGAGGAGAGCAACCTACCTACCCAAGACCACACAGCCACCGGCTGTCAGCAACTGCATCACCCCAGCCTCTCCATTATGGCCCAGGCCTTCTGACCTGCCCTGGAAGGGCCCTTGGGCCTCCCGCTACCACCTCCTCCCTGTTCCTCAATTTAGCTCTTCTCTGTGGCCACTGGTCATGGCCAAAGGCTAGGGATCTTATGAGTTTGAGGCAGCCTGAGCATCTGTCTGTGCTTTCACCCAGAGCCAGAGCACCAGGTCCCATGCATATCAGCTGTGATTCTCTACCGGTTCAAAACCACCTAAAGGCTGGCTGGTTGTGCATGTGGAAGAGGGGGTGGTGTTCTTCCCTCAGGTTAGCAACATGATAGATTAAAAAGCACACGGGAGGCTGAGCAGTGGCTCAGGCCTGTAATTTCAGCACTTTGGGAGGCTGAGGCTGGTGGGTCACCTGAGGTAGGACTTGAAAACCAGCCTGACCCACACGGTGAAACCCCATCTACTAAACATACAAAAATTAGCTGGGCGTGGTGGCATTTGCCTGTAATCCCAGCTACTCGGGAGGCTGAGGTGAGAGAATCACTTGAACCCAGGAAGCAGAGGTTGCAGTGAGCCGAGATCACACCACTCCACTGCAGCCTGGGTGACAGAGTGAGACTTTGTCTCAAAAAAAAAAAAAAGAAAAGTGCATGGGCTCTGGAGGCAGAGAGACGGAATTGAATCCCAGCTTTTACTTCTCAGCTGTGTGCCCTTGGAAAAGTGCACTTCTCTGAGCTTCAGTTTTCTCATCTGTGAAATGGGAACAACATTTGGCTTGCCAGCGGTCTTAGGATGACTGGGAAGTGTCTGGCACGTAATAGGTGCTCAACGTGTGTGCTTTCCCATGGCCATCTAAGAGTCCTCAGGGCTGCCCTCCTGCCCTTCCCCCACAACTCCTGTGCCTGCCTCTTAAATGGGTACTCAGTGTGATAAGAAGGCACAGGTGAGGGAGCCAGGCTGGATCCACACCCACCCACGCCCATTGTTAGGAAAACAAGCTTTTAATGCCTGGCGCTGCTGCTGGTGGCTGAGAGTATAAAATGGGACCCAGAGCCAGCCTCCCCCTTCCTCTAAGGCACACCGAGGCAATAGTGTTTAAAAGGAAAGGAGGCAGTGGCTTGGAGGCTCCAGAGACTGAGCCGTTCCTATGGCAAGAGGGGACCATCTGGCAGCTGTTGCATGCTACCTTCCTCCTGGGACCCACAGCCTCTTCATCAGTGATGTCTTCAGGTTCACTGTCCCCAAGCTGCTTAGGTGAGTCCAGACTTCGGGAGCTCTGCTAAGGCTGGTGGTCTCTTAATGGCATCCCTCCAGAGTCGGAGGGCTTCAGCTTTTATGCCTCTGCCTATAGATCTCGTGCTCGGGACGCTGGAGGGTGGGTGAGAAGGATACTGAAAAAGGAAAATGATTAATGAGAAAGTGACTGTGCCCCAGAAGGGCAAATAAGCAAGCTCTCACATGACTGCATCAATTAGCTTTTGTTGTAAAATGCCCCAAAAGTGAGTGGCTTAAAATTATAAGCATTCATTTATTTAGTTCATGGTAATGTGGGTCAGTAACGTGGACTGGGCTCAGATGGGTGGTTCTTCTTTTCTTGGCTGGGTTTTCTCATGTGCCTGCAGTTGTGTGTCTGAAGCTGGGATGGCTTTCTGTTCCATGTGGGTTCCTATCCTCCAAAAAGCTAGCTCAGACTTGCTCATGTGGCTGCTCGGGAGGCTTCTAAGCAATAGGCCGAAAGCCACATTTTTCTCTTGAGGCTCACAGCTGGCACAGCTTTACCTCCATTCTACTCTGTTGGTCAAAGGTGGTTTTGTGGCCAGCCCGGATTCAAGCGGTGTCTGCTCAGCGGCCGTAACAGAGCATCACCGATGACTGAGTAGCATCAACAACAGAAATGTATTTTTCTCATGATTCTGGGGGCTGGAAGTTCCAGGTCATGTATCCGCAAGTTGACTCCATCTGAGGCCTCTGCCTTTGGCGTTCAGTTGGCCGTCACCTCCCTGGGTCCTCATATGGTCTTTCCTCTGTGTGTGCCCTGGTGTCTCCCTGTGTGTCTACATTTTCTCCTCTTACAAGGACCCCAGTCAGACTGGATGAGGACCCAGCCTAAGGACCTCATTTTAACTTTATTGCCTCTTTAAGGGCCCTATTTCCAAATACAGTCACATTCAGAGATACCGGGGGTTGGGGCTTCGACATACGAATTTTGTGAGGACACAATTTAGCCCATAACAAAGCGGGAGAATGGGGGAAATAACCGAGATCATGATTGTGAAAAAGTCAACCACGCCGACCGATCCTCCACACCTGGCCTGGTTTGGGCAAAGGCAACACACATGGGCACCTCCTCTCACCAGCTGTACCTTCTCCCTCCTTCCCCTGCAAGCCTTTTCCTGGAGTTTATTGGTGATCTCAAGCCTCCGGCCTGGAAGGACTGCCTCCTCGCGGTGCTGATGTTTCTCTCGGCCTGCCTGCAAACGCTGTTGAAGCAGCAGAACACGTACCGGCTCAAGGTGCTGCAGATGAGGCTGCAGTCGGTCATCACTGGCCTGGTGTACAGAAAGGTGAGCCCCGGGGGACAAGTGCAGGTCTTCCCAGCAGGGAAAAGGAACATAACTGAACCGGTTGGTAGTAATGCTATCAGCAGCTGAGAACGCTTTCAGTCCTTACTTATTAGAGTCACTCACGATATATTCTCACTTCCTTTGTTATTTCTCTTTATTTGTATGTATTTATTTTTTTGAGACAGAGTCTCTATCCACCGTGACCTCCCATAGTGCTGGGATTACAGGCATGAGCCACCTCGCCCGGCCTCCCTTCCTTCTTAAGTCAGAGTCATATTCTGCTGTGCAGATGGATCACACTGTGTTTATCTTTTCATCTGACGGTGGACCCGTCAGTTGATTTTGCCTTTTGGCTGTTGTGAGTCACGCCGCTGTGAGCACACGTGTGTTAATAGCTCCCAGAGTTCCTGCTTTCTATTCTTTTGGGATGGATGGCAGTGGCTTTGGTAGAGCAAATGGCAATGCTGTGTGTAAGTGTTTTGAGGGACCACCATTTGTAAAGCGTTTTGTCGTCGTCGTCGTCGTCGTCGTCGTCGTTGTAGTTGTTGTTGTTGAGATGGAGTCTCACTGTGTCACCCAGGCTGGAGTGCAGTGGCATGATCTCACCTCACTGCAACCTCCTCCTCCCACGTTCAAGCCATTCTCATGTCTCGGCCTCCTGAGTAGCTGAGATTATAGGCACTGGACACCACACCTGGCTCATTTTTGTATTTTTAGTAGAGACAGGGTTTCACCATGTTGGACAAGCTGGTCTCGAACTCCCGGCCTCAGGTGATCCACCCACTTCGGCCTCCCAGAGTGCTGGGATTACAGGTGTGAGCCACGTCACCTGGCTCTTGTAAAGTGTTTTAATGATCCTGTTTTACTGTTCTTCAGCTGGGGTTGTGATCTCAGCCCTGCTTCTCTCTGCTCCTGTTAAGGGACTTCCCGTAGGCAGCCAAGTCCCCGCCTCTGGCCAGGAGACAGCATGCCTGGAAGTGAAGTTGGGTCGGTCCTGCCTCAGTGCTGCTTCTGTTTTAGGTAAATATCCTGTGGGGTCAGGAGAGAAAATCCCAAGTGCACCTGTGGAACACCATGGGCATCCCACAACTCAGGACTGTGGGAGAGATGGGGTGTTGGAGGAAAGGTAAACCTGGAAGCCAGTTAGCCCCACTCTGTCCCTTGACCCGGCTTTTTTTTTTTTTTTTGAGATGGAGTCTTGCTCTGTCACCCAGGCCTGGAGTGCAGTGATGCAATCTTGGCTCACTGCAACCTCCACCTCCCAGGTTCAAGAGATTCTCCTGCTTCATCCGCCTGAGTAGCTGGGACCACAGTTGAGTGCTACCACACCTGGCTAATTTTTGTATTTTTAGTAGAGCTGGGGTTTCACCATGTTGGCCAGGCTGGTCTCCAACTCCTGACCCTCGGCCATCCACCCACCTTGGCCTCCCAAAGTGCTGGGATTCAAGGTGTGAGCCACTGCGCTCGGCCAAGCCCTGCTCCATTCTAATCCCACCGCCTGTGAAAGGCTTCTGGAATCTCACAGAAAAAATGGCCCCAGTATGACGGCTCCCGCTCACTTGCTCCCAGAGTTCTGGGGACACACAGTGAGGAGTGATTGTTTTTCTCACTCATCTGGATGTGATGAGCCTGGTCAAAGAAGTTTGCTGTTGCTGACTTGCAGCTGGTCAGGCCCCTGCGCTGTGGAAATTGCCCCCACTAAATCCTTATGCCTCAGTTTGCTCAGCTAACTCAGATCTCCTGTGCTGCCTCAGGCTGGGTTAGGCTCCTCCCCGTCATGCCATGCGGGAATCTCCCATGTGATACTTACTCACTTGATTGATTGATTGATTGATTGATTGATTGATTGAGATGCGATCTTACTCTATCACCCAGGCTGGAGTGCAGTGGCACAATCTCAGCTCACTGCAACCTCTGCCTCCCGGGTTCAAGTGATTCTCCTACCTCAGCCTATTTCGTAGCTGGGATTACAGGCACATGCCACCACGGCCTGCTAATTTTTATTTTTAGTAGAGACGGGGTTTCTTCATGTTGGTCAGGCGGGTACCAAATTCTTGACCTTGTGGTCCACCTGTCTCAGCCTCCCAAAGCGCTGGGATTACAGGCTCACACGCACCTGACCCGTGTGACACTTTAATGAAGTAAGGTGTGTAGGTGAAGCTGCCTGATCATCTTCCCACAACGGGGCAGGGCTAGGGGCTGTGTTGTCTGGAAATTCCTCAGCTCTTTATGCTGGTAAGGGAAGAAGGAAGAGGGAGCCCTCGGGGGACATGTGGCGAGGTTTGGTGGGGACATAGCCCACCAGATTGTACTTGGAGTTCCCATGTAACTTGTAACCGCTCTCATAGAAGGTGGCCTAGAACCTCAGGGAGTGGGGGTTGCTCATTATCACCTAGGGGTTGGGGGAAGAGAAGCTGAGGCTGCACAGAGCTAGCAGGCAGGGCAGGGGAACCAGGGCCGGGTGCGGTGGCTCACGCCTGTAATTCCAGCAGTTTGGGAGGCTGAGGCAGGTGGACCATTGAGGTCAGGAGTTTGAGACCAGCTGGCCAACTTGGTGAAACCCCGTCTCTACTAAAAATACAAAATTAGCCAGGCCTGCTAGTGCATGCCTGTAATCCCGGCTACTCAGGAGGGTGATGCAGGAGAATCGCTTGAATATGGGACACTGAGGTTGCGGTGAGCCGAGGTCATGCCATTGCACTCCAGACTGGGCAACAAGAGCGAAACTCCGTCTCAAAAAAAAAAAAAAAAAAAAGAAGGAAAGAAATATGAAAACGAACTTGCTCTGCCAATGTGGCTGCAGGTGCAACCCCTGATGTGTCCCCCCTGCCTTGCTCCTGCTCCAACATCACCCATAACCCCCAGCTGTGGATTTGAAGTCCTGCTGTTCAGACAGCATGGATTTGCAGAGCTGCCAGCCTGGTGTCTGTCCTGCAGCAGGAGACACAGAGGAGGGAGCCCTGGGTTTGAACCAAAGGCAGCCTGTGGTGTCCCCCTGCAGGCCCTGGTCCACTTGTGTTTTGTGACACTCCCCCATGTCCTCACACAAGCCACTCCCATTTTCAGCATGATTACAGATGCTCCTTGACTCAGGACGGGGTCATGTCCCCATAAATCTATCATAAATTGTTAACAGCAGCCAAGAGCGGCAGCTCACATCTGTAATCCCAGCAGTTTGGGAGGTCAATGTGGGAAGATTGCTTGATCCCAGGAGTTCAAGTTCAAGACCAGCCTGGGCAACACAGAGAGATCCTGTTTCTGGGGAAAAAAAAAAAAAAAAAAAAGGAAAAATATACTAAGCTGAAAATGCATTTGTTTGTTTTTTGAGACAGAGTCTCACACTGTCATCCAGGGTGGAGTGCAGTGGTGCAATCTTGGCTCACTGCAACCTCTGCCTATCAGGTTCCAGTGATTCTCCTGCCTCAGCCTCCCGAGTGGCTGGCATTACAGGCGTGAGCACTGGGTAAATTTTGTATTTTTAGTAGAGATTGGGTTTCACCATGTTGGCTGGGCTGGTCGCAAACTTCTGACCTCAGGTAGGCTGCCTATATCAGCCTCCTAAAGTGCTGGGATTACAGGCGTGAGCCACCGTACCTGTCCTATTTATTTTTATTTTTATTTTTGGAGGTGCAGTCTGGTTCTGTTGCCCGGGCTGCAGTGCAGTGATCCCCTCTTGGCTCACTGCCTGCAACCTCTGCCTCCCGGGTTCAAGTGATTCTCCTGCCTCAGCCTACCAGGTAGCTGGGACTACAAGTACCCTACCACACCTAGCTAATTTTTGTGCTTTTAGTAGAGACAGGGTTTCACCATGTTGCCCAGGCTGGTCTTGAGCTCCTGAGCTTAGGCAATCTGCCCACCTCAGCCTCCCAAATGCAGGGATTACATGTGTGAGCCACCATACCCGGCCCGCAAATGCATGTAATACACCTACCCTGCCAAGCATTGGATGTTAGCCCCGCCGAATTTCGGTTGAGAACAAACCAAGAAGTACTAAAAGGAGAACAAAACCCACTCACCCTTCCCCACCTTGGATCGTGACTTTGACATTTCAGAGGTCCAGCCTCCGTGAATGTTTGTAGAAATAGATAATAAACTGGGATAAATGTACCACCTTTAAGCGTACAATTCAATGGCGTTTGGTAGATTCACAATATTGTGCAACCAGCGCCACCAGCTGTTTCTAAACTTTCTCATCATCCCAAACAGAAATGCTGTCCTCATGAAGCAAGAGCTTACCTACTTTTAAATTTCTATTTACTTATTTATTTATTATGAGACCGAGTCTTTCTCTGTCTCCCAGGCTTGGGTACAATGGCGCAATCTCGGCTCACTGTTACTTTCACCTCCCAGGTTCTAAGCAATTATCCTGCCTCAGCTTCCGGAGTTGGGATTACAGGTGCATGCCACCACACCCAGCTAATTTTTGTATTTTTAGTAGAGACGGGGTTTCACCGTGTTGGTCATGCTGGTCTTGAACTCCTGACCTCATCGTGATCCACCTGCCTCAGCCTCCCAAAATGCTGGGATAACAGGCATAAGCCACCATGCCTGGCCTAAATTTTTTATTTTTTAAGAGATGAGGTCCTGCTCTGTTACCCAGGCTGGGGTGCAGTGGCATGATTATAGCTCACTGTAGCCTCAATCTCATGGGCTCAAGTGATCCCTCGTGCCTCGGCCTCCCAAGTAGATGGGACTACAGGTGCACGTGGCTAATTTTTATCTTTTTTATAGAGACAGGGTGTCACTATGTTCCCAGGCTGGTCTCAAACTCCTGGGTTCCAGCGATTCTCCCACCTCAGCCTCTTGAAGTACTGGGATTAAGGGCATGAGCCACTGTGCCTGGCCCTCTTGCAATTTATTGAATAGTATAGTAACAGTGAAAAACAGAAAGATTGTGTCAGTCCTGGAAGCACAGTTTCTACTGAATGTGATCGTTTTTGTGCCATTGTAAAGTCAAAAAATTGTGTGACCATCTGCACTTGCAACTACTGGTAGGCTTAGGCACTTGGATTTTAGATCCAGAAACATCCAAACACTTGCTGCTGGGTGGGAAGAGGCCGTAGGGGTCAGAGCTCTTAGCTGCTAGCAAGAGAAGCCCACTCAGGCTGAGTTTAAAAACCGAGGCCGGGCACTGTGGCTTATGACTGTAATCCCAGCACTTTGGGAGGTCGAGGTGGGTGGATCACCTGAGGTAAGGAGTTTGAGACCAGTCTGACCAACATGATGAAACCCTATCTTACTAAAAATTAGCCCGGCATGACGGCACGTGTCTGTAGTCCCAGCTACTTGGGAGGCTGAGGCAGGAAAATTGCTCGAACATGGGAGGCAGAGGTTGCAATGAGCCAAGATCATGCCATTGCACTCCAGCCTGGGTGACAGAGCAAAGCTCCATCTCAAGAAAAAAAAACCAAAGAAAGAAAAGAAAACGAATTTATGGGCAGCTGAGAAGGATCGAGGAGACACAGAGACTAAAAATGACAGGTAGCCAGCTGGACAGCCACAGCCACATCAAGCCCAAACATGCAGAGGCTGGCCTCGGGGGTGACACAGAAATGGCCGGGCATGGTGGTTCATGCCTGTAATTCCAGCATTTTAGGAGGCCTAGGTGAGCGGATCACTAGAGACCAGGAGTTCAAGACCAGCCTGACCAATATGGCAAAACCCCATCTCCACTAAAAATACAAAATTAGCCAGGCATGGTTGCAGGTACCTGTAACTCCAGCTACTTGGGAGGCTGAGGCAGGAGAACTGCTTGAGCCTGGGAGGTGGAGGTTGTAGTGAGCTGAGATCACACCACTGGACTACAGTCTGATCAACAGAGTGGCTCTGTCTCAAAATAAAAAAAATAAAAAAAAAGACACATAGAGACAATTTCTATGCAGAATTGTAAGTGAGTTTCTCTCCTTTTGGGGGCAATATCAGGGGATTTCCAGAATCTGGGAGTTGGCACCAAGCATGTGGCTGAGAATCCTGGACAGCAGCAACATCCAGGTGTACTTAGCAGAGGAATAAGGGATGTGCCTGGCTGGGGTATCAACAAAGCCGTCAATTCCAGCTGGCTGTTGATGTTGATACTATACATCCTGTATATGAATTCTCCCATCAGAAACTCTAACTAGTTAGAAAGGCAAAGAAGAAAGAAAATCATGTTCCCGTTGCCCAAAGGAAAGGGCAAGGAGGCGGGAAGGTGGAAGGGAACTTCCTGGTGCTGCGGCCTGAATCTCCACTTGTGCTGCTGTCTTCCCCACTAGACTCTGTACTTCCAGAAGGGGCTGGAGATGGGCACAATACCAGCCCCTCCCTTCTCTCCAGAAATATTCCCCAACCCTGACATTCACAGTAATTGCTTCTTTCTGTTCCTCTTTTTTTTTGAGGCAGGTTCTTGCTCAGTCACCCAGGCTGGAGTGCAGTGGTGTGATCTTGGCTTACTGCAGCCTTGACCTCTTGGGCTCAAGTGATCGTCTCCCCTCAGCCTCCTGAGTAGCTGAGACTATAGGAATTCACCACCATTCCCGGCTAATTAAAAAACAACCTTTTTTTTTTTTTCCTGTAGTGACAGGGTCTTACTATGATGCCAGGCTGGTCCCAAACTCCTGGGCACAAGCGATCATCCCTTCTCGGCCTCCCAAAGTGTTTGGTGTTACAGGTGTGAGCCACCACACCTGGCCTCTTTCTGTTTCTTTAGAGTAGAGCTGCCCTAGCATGCATCTCTAGCCCATAACTGTTCCCCAGCATTGTTATGTCTTTTAAGCCTCTTTCAATCTCCAAGTTTGTTGGCTGGGTGAGTGCTCACACCTGTAATCCTGATGTGATAGGATCATTTAAGTTCAGAGGTTTGAGACCAACCTGGACAACACAGGGAGACTCCTGCCTCTACAAAACCTAATTTTCTTCTTTTTTTTTTTTTTTTTTTAACTCCCCTCAGGCTGCAGTGCAGTGGTGTGATCTCAGCTCACCATAACCTTCGCCTCCTGTGTTCAAGCCATCCTTCTCTCTCATCCTCCCAAGTAGCTGAGATTACAGGCACATGGGACCATACCCAGCTAATTTTTGTACTTTTAATTGAGCTGGGGTTTCACCATGTTGGCCTGGCTGTACTCAAACTTCTGACCTCAGGTGATCTGCCCATCTCAGTCTCTCAAAGTGTAAAGATAGGGATCCCAGGTGTGAACAACCGTGCCCGGCCAAAAACTAAAATTTAAAAAAAAAGACACAATCTACAAGTTTCTCCTCTATCCCTTTTCCTTTTTTTTTTTGGAGACAGAGTCTTGTTCTGTCACCCCGGCCAGAGTGCAATGGCACAATGTCAGTCCACTGCAACCTCCAACTCCCAGGTTCAAGTGATTCTCTTGCTTCAGCCTCCTGAATAGCTGGAATTACAGGCATGTGCTACCACACCTGGCTAATTTTTGTATTTTGGTAGAGATGGGGTTTCTCCATGTTGGTCAGGCTGGTCTCAAACTCCTGACCTTGTGATCTGCCCACCTTGCCCTCCCAATGTGCTGGGATTACAGGCCTGAGCCACCTTGCCTGGCCTATCCCTTCTCCTTTCTATGGATTTTGGAAGAGTCCACACTGTTGGGCCTGTAGCATTTCTCAAAGTCTGGATTTCCCTGGTGCAGGTGAACCCATTCTCTGTCTTTTGTATTTGTGGCCTATTTGCAGCCGGATTTATGCTCACCCCATTAGATTAGAGTTTGATCATGTTGGTAAGATTCAGTGGGTGATGTGATTGATCTATTATTGGTGATGAATACTATCCTATTGTCGCTCTTATTTTGTTAATTTTTTAAATTAGTTTTTTAGAAATAGGGGTCTCATTTTGTCACCCAGGCTGGAGTGCAGTGGCTCCACCATAGCTCCCTGAAGCCTCAAATTCCTGGGCTCAAGTGATCTGCACACCTCAGCCTCCTGAGTAGCTGAGACCACACACCACCACACCCAACTTGTTTTCTTCTTTGAGATGAAGTCTCGCTCTGTGGCCCAGGCTGGAGTACAGGTGGCACGATCTCGGGTCATTGCAAACTCCGCCTCCCAGTTAATGCAATTCTCCTGCCTCAGCACTCTGCGTAGGTGGAATTATAGGCACCCGCCGCCACACCCAGCTAATTTTCATATTTTTAGTAGAGAGGGGCTTTCACCATGTCGGTCAGGCTGGTCTGGAGCTCCTGACCTCAAGTGATCTGCCTGCCACAGCCTCCCCATGTGCTGGGCTTACAGATGTGTGCCATCGCACCGCACCTGGCCAATGTGCAGCATTTTTTTTTTTTTTTTTTTTTTTAGACTGAGTGTTGTTTTGTCACCCAGGCTGGAGCGCAGTGGCGCAATCTCGGCTCACTGCAATCTCTGCCTCCTGGGTCCAAGCGATTCTGCTGCCCAGCCTCCTGAGTAGCTGGAATTACAGGTACCCGCTACCACGTCCAGCTAATTTTTTGTATTTTTGGTAGAGACGGGGTTTCTCCATATTGGCCAGGCTGGTCTAGAACTGACCTAGTGGTCCACCCAGCTCAGCCTCCCAAAGTGCTGGGATTCCAGGTGTGAGCCACCACGCCTGATACCTGATTCCTATTCACCGGTCATGGATGGGAGCTATGGAACCTTTCCCCAGAATACATGCTGGCCCCATCAGAACATCAGGGTTCAGTCTACTAAGAGATGTTCCTCTGTTTGTGCTACACACCCAAATAGTCCATCTCAGTCCACTGTCAGGCAACTTCCAGGAATGACAGTGGCTGTAGTCTAGCTGGAAAAACGCTGAAGTAGGAGTCAGCAGACCCTGGGACTCTTTTGACTCAACCACTAACAACTTAATGTGGCCTTGGGGGGGGGGAAAAAAAAAAGCTGGAGGGACCATGCCTGTAATCCCAGCACTTTGGGAGGTCGATGTGGGAGGATTGCTTGACCCCCAGGAGCTTGAGAGCAGCCTGGGCAACATAGCAAGAGCCCATCTCTACAAAAAATTTCAAAAAATTTTCCAGGTGTGGCAGTGCCCCCCTGTAGTCCCAGCTACTCGGGAGGCTAAAGTGGGAGGATCGCTTGAGTCCCAGAGGTCAAGACTGCACTCAAGCTTGGGCTTCAAAGTGAGACACTGTCTCAGAAAAAAAAGCTGGAGCTTTTGTTTCACGTTTGTAAAAGGTAAATGATATTATCTCCTTCATGGAGTTACTGTGAGGATGGAAATACAATTATTTCTTTTCCCTCTCCTTTTAGAAATACAATGAGTTAGGCATAGTGGCCAGGTGAGGTGGTTCATGCCTGTAATCCCAGCACTTTGGGAGGCCGAGACGGGTGGATCACCTGACGTCAGGAGTTCAAGACCAGCCTGGGCAACATGGTGAAACCCTGACTCCACTAAAACTACAAAAAATTAGCCCGGCGTGGTGGCACATGCCTACAATCTCATCTACTCGGGAAGCTGAGGCAGGAGAGTTGCTTGAACCCGGGAGGTGGAGGTTGTAGTGAGCCGAGATCATCCCACTGCACTCCAGACTGGGAGACAGAGAAAGACTCCATCTCAAAAACAAACAAACGAAAAAACAAAAACACAAAACCCTGTGTGGTGGCTCATCCCTGTAATCTCAGTACTTTGGGAGGCCGAGTTGAATGGATCACCTGAGGTCAGGAGTTCAAGACCAGCCTGACCAACATGCAGAAACCCCACCTCTACTAAAACTTAGCCAAGCATGGTGGCATGTGCCTGTAATCCCAGCTTCTTGGGAGGCTGAGGCAGGAGAATTGCTTCAGCCTGGGAAGCAGAGGTTGCAGTGAGCCGAGATTGCACTCCAGCATGGACAATGAGAAGGAAATTCCATCTCAAAAATAATAATAATAATCAGATAGGCATAGGCCCATCGCATCGGTGGGATTCGAGCCCCTGCGGCTCGGGCGGGGGAGACACTTGGAGAGAAAAGCTGGGTCCCAGGTTTCGAGGCCTCGGGAGACCCAAACCTGTCCTGTGGGTTTTCGGGCCGGATGGGGGAAGAGGCGTCCCGAGGCCCCCCCAGGTCCCGGGAACAAAGGCTGAGTGTTTGCTCTGTGGCTGAAGGGAAAATGGCCCCCCGCAGTCGTGTCGCCGCGGGGTGCGGAGGTGGGCTCCTCCCCAGCGCAGTTTCCTGGTTCTCTGGCTAAGCCCTCTGACCTCTGAAGTAGACCCTCGTTAGGGGGGAGCCAGGGGACAGCACGAGGTCCCCGTGGGGTGCCTGCCAGCCCTGGGCGCCATGCCCTGAGCAGCTCTGCTGTCAGTTACTTAAACATGTGTGCGGCACTTTCTGGCTGCCAGGCGCTCAGCAGCATGCAGATAACCCAAACGGTTCCTTACAACAGCCTGTGAGGGAGGGTCAGCCTCACGGAGTCGCCTGCTGGAGGGAGGTGCTGCTGGGGTGGGGTTGGGTGTGGCTGCTGCGTGCCAGGAGTGGCGGCCCCGCCGAGGGCACCTCCATCTGGAAGCTCCGGCCAGTCGCAGTGCAGTCCACAGGTTCCAGATGGGGCTGTGGGGGCAGAGCGAGGGCGGGAAGGCTCCCGGGGGTCAAATTAAGAGAAGGTGCCTGTTCCGGGGACCCCAGGGCGAGCTTCCCAGGCAGAGAGAAGCCCGGGGCCGGTTGCCATGGGGTGTCGGAGTCTCTAGCTGGAGTTACTGGGGCACGGAGGTCGGAGACGGAGGCCAACGGGTGTGAGGCTCCGCCTGCTGAGAGCCGCGGGGAGGGGCTGGAGTCCGGTGTCAGCGGCCTGCGACCCCGACCTTCCACCGCCGGCAATGGCAGGAACCTCCTCCCTGGTCTCTGCCCTCACTTACAGCGGCGCCAGCCGCCCCTGCGCCCCAGCAGAAGCCAGCCGGGCTCTTACAGTGCAGTGCCTCCCCCCCAACCCCCTCCCCCCGTCCCCGCCCCAGCACTCGCCTCTCCAGGCACCGTTCCGGCTCCGGGCCCCCGGTTCTGTTCTGCATTCCCTCTGCCCTGTGAGGCAGACCTCTGCTGTCTTCACTGCATTATTTCCCCAGACTCGGCCAGCATCAAAAGTGTGCCGTGTCCTAGGATCCTTGCAGCTGGCATGCAGGGAGGAGTGTGAGGCTCCCTGTCCCTCCTCAGACTCTCAGAATTCAAAAGAGC
>NW_022437543.1:0-7500 GCF_009761245.1 Sapajus apella
CTGACTCCCCAATCAAGCTCTTTTGTCTTTTTCCTCCTCTTCTTTTTCTTCTTTTCCCTCTTCTTCTTTTTCCTCCTATTGCTTTATTTATTTTTTTGTTACTCCCACTTCCCCTTCCCCCTCCTGCTCTTCCTTTCTCTGTCTGTGCAACCACGTGCTTCAAATCTGTGTTTCTGGACTGCCTTCTCTAACAGTTCCGTGTGAGTGTTAGCAGAATGAAAACCAGATGGACCAGCAGTTCCCACTGTTATCTCCCAGTCGACTCTGGCAAGACTCCCTTTCTCCCTCCCTCCTTGGCATGACAGAAATATTTGCCTTTATTTAGGGAGACTTGTATTTGCTGCTGTACCTCTTCCCTCAGCTGCAACATAAGCGGGAAGCTATTTATTCCCTTGTTGCTGAGGTTGGTTGAGGTGAGTAGAATGTGCAATGAATTTAACTATTGAAAAAGCAATTTTAAGCCTGCCTAACTTCTGTATTTTTCTAGAATAAGTGACTTACTGGTTGTTAAATGCTCTGAATAGCAATCTGAAGACAAGCTTTTAACAGTAGACAATGCTGAAAATGCTCTTCATGTGTGTCCCTACCATCCTTCCACTCTAAACACTTTTATTCACTATAGGGACATTCGTTTTTATTCAGTCAGCAGCAGAGATTCAGAAATAGAAACCCTGATATTGCTGTTAACTCATCAATAATAATAATAGCAGCTCATTGTGCAAACGCTCTTATTAGAATGATGATTATTTTCATTCTCTAATTGTATCTTCCCTAAAGTGATATCAACATTATTTCAAATTTTAAACGTTGTGTGTTATTGCAACCCAAGCGTTCAAATTGCTTTGAACAAAAGTGAGGTAGATTTGGAATTGTGATAGTAGTGATTTGGGTTTTTCCTTTTCTTTCAATAATTGACCTTTAAATAATTTTGAGAATTTCTGACTGTGGTTATTATAACATTTTTAAAGGCTTATTCTTTCATAATATTTACTTCACTTTTCTAAAAGCCCAAGTCTGAGGTATTTGTGTCTATAACTGCAAGAGTTGCCTCAAAACATTTTGGGCGTGTTTGTGTGTTCATGTGCATGCCTCCACATGTTTGTGAAAGAATTGGATCTAAAGAACCAAAAATAGACTGTGATACTGCTGTTGACTAGCTCATCATGCAAATGTTCTTATTCAAATGATGATTGTTTTTATTGCATCTTTCTTAAAATGATACCAACATTGTTTCAACCTTTAAGTGTTTATTGCAACCGAAGTGTTAAGAAATTGCTTTGAGCAGATCAAAAAGTCTGTTGCGTTGATAAGTAGATTAGATTGAGAAAAACAGTTCAAACTGTCAAGGGAAAAGCATACTTAAGAGAAAGCAGTTCTGAAGTATGAATGTCCATTATTGGATAATCAAGAAATTTCTTCGTATCTGTTACATACTCATGAGAAAAATATTAAAAGTGTCTAGTTCTTTTTAGTTCTCCATGTGGGACTTTTACATTCTTACTCTGAGATTATTAATTGGAATATTGATTTCATGCTTTTAAAATGACAGGTCATAAATTTACACATTCGAAGTAAATAATAGCTTCACTTTGTTGTATAGTACATGACACTTACATAGCAGTGATTTTTAAAACAGGGCAGGAAATATTGAAGTGTGAAATATGTCTGGAAGACAATAACTTGTTTCAGCTAGGAGGCCAGAAAACTAAAGATGGCAAAGGGAAGGCAGGTGTTACAGAAAATCATTACAAAGAGCTGGCTCCTACCAGTGTCTCACCTGCATAACAGACTTCAGGTTTTTGTTATTTCTGAGCTGTCATGAGGAGTTCATTATCATCCTACTTCCTCATCTATTTTCTACCTCTTGCTAACATTGGCTGCAGCTTCCAGTGCAGTTGTGCTGCTGCATATAACACTACCAAGGTAGCATCTGCCTAAGCCAGAAATAACAATAGGATATAATATAACCTAGTTACAAATGAGGTCCTGCCATCTGTGCTATACCTTCTTAAGTGGGGTTTGGATGATAAAATCCTGATTTAAACTTCAGTAGATAAGCATATTTTATTGATAGAAGATGTTGAATTTCTTCTGTTCACTTGCTTTTAAAAAAGATAAACCCCACTTGAAAAATTGAGGTGCTTAAGGAGTAAAATAATATGTTCCTGGTGGCATCCTCCAGATCGTACTGAGAAGCACTCCACAATGCCAGACTCACCTGTGGATGTGAAGACGCAATCTAGGCTGACTCCTCCAACGATGCCACCTCCCCCAACTACTCAAGGAGCTCCAAGAACCAGTTCATTTACACCGACAACGTGTAAGTAGTCATTTCAGGCTTCTGAGTTTCAGTTTTAATGTTTAAATTAGATTTATCTCTGCAAATGAAAAATGAAGGGAAAATAAGATTCAGCATCAATGTATTATGCAGAAATGAAGCAAAAAAAATCATTTGTTTGCCAGTGAGTAGGTATTGAGCAGAGAAATATCATAGCTTAGGTATAATTTGTATGACTGCCAATATTTGCCTTCCTTTTTATTATTGCTTCAAAGTTGTAGTCTGCTATGATTTTAGCAAATGAAGTAGCAGTTGGTCTGTAATTGCAGTTGGTACCACTGTAACTTCTAATTCATCTTAATGTGGAACTCTTTATTTTAGTTTTTTCAGCATGCCTTGGGACACGAAAATATGCTATCATTATTTCTTGGTTACTTCTGATCTTCTAACACCATTTTCATCTATTTCAAACTGTTACAAATAATGTTAAAATCTAACATCTTTGAGTTAAAAAGGGTATTGATATGCAACAATATCATACAGAAAACTTTATAAAGTGAAAAGCATCTTTCTTGTCTTGAACCTATTAGACTTTTAGTAAAACTTTACTCCATTCCCGTTTGCCCAAGTCCTGTGTTCTGTCAGTGGAGTGTATTGCTTTTGGTACAATCCAAAGGAAAAGACAGAATATTATGACAGAATTGCAACTTCCCATTCTTTCCTGTATATTTCATTAGGGATAGTTGATAACTTTGTTTTAATAAATCTCAAAGTCTTGGTTGAAATTGTCATCAAGGACTTGTGAAACTAATAAATGTTATCGGTTGCAGCTATTTTTCACACTATGTGCTATGAAATCCATATGAATAAAAAATAACTAAAAGGCAAAAATAGATCTGTGGGACTATAAGGGATTAGCAAAATACACATCCCAGGCTATTTATGCCATGTTGCGCTGCCATTTAAAAGACCTTTCCAAATATGTAAGGAGCAGGCGACTGTGCAATGCCAAGTTGTAACCCTGTCATCTTATATGTGCTTTGTTGTTACCCAAAGCCATGGGGTAAGCAGATGTCTCCTGTGAGACGTCCTGGTGAGCTGGCATTTCTTGACAGGTTACTGTGATACTCACTGGGGACAAGAGAACCATATTATTTTGTCAAAATGAAACTTTTAAGAATACTATGGTCCTTAAGACAATTTCAAACTATATCAAAATTATATTAAAAAGATGGGTTTGATAAAGGTCTGCATACCAAATTAATTGACTTAACATGATAAAATCAACATTTTCTTTAATGCAAAGGTTGCAGATTTAAAAATTCTGTTTATTATGGATTATCAACTTTTTTGCTTTCTTTTTATATGTTTTAATGCATGTATTTATGGGTTACAGAGTGATAGGGATTATCATCTTGATGTTCAAACAAATTTATCAGAAATGAATTTGCTGAATTACCACCATTCCATGCTCTTGGCTGGATTGAGGTGTCCCATTTTGATTTCTTGAAGTAACACCTTGTTAAACACTATATCCATGTTGGCTTTGTATGTAAAATATGCATTTTCTAAAGAAGTGGTTAGGAAGTATGAGGGGGAGAAAATAGCCTTCTAATTGGGTGGTGGAAGGTTAAAACTTGAAAGTCCTATTCCTATAAACACAGCTGTCAGTTGTGTGTACAAAACATGATTAAAAATGTTCAATGATAAATTTAGTCTCCACCAAATGTACACGTTCTCTAGGGGAGCAGTTTGTAAAGAAATAGTCCTGTTATATTGATGTAAGCCTGCGACAAAAGGCTGACATCCGAAGCTGTTTGTTCTATGTTTGAAGCATTTCAGGTGGTTGGCATATGTGCACATGGGAGACAGGGCTGACTCTAGGTTGCAGCAGACTCTATTTATTATCAGCCTCTGTGCAGGATACCATCACTTAGTACGAGGAGTAAACCCATTTAGTTATAGAGTACCTGAGGATGCAGTAACCCTGTGAAGTCCAAGCATTTTACCAAAAGTCCCAACATTTAAAAGTTATAAAACCAGTAGATGTAAAAGGTAAGAGACTTGGTGGCAATTTCCTCATGCATGTCCTCTGTAAGTTTATGATTTTCTTCTGATTTTGTGCTCTTGACAGTAACTAATGGCACGAGCCATTCTCCTACAGCCTTGAATGGTGCCCCCTCTCCACCCAATGGCTTCAGCAACGGGCCTTCCTCTTCTTCCTCCTCCTCTTTGGCTAATCAACAGCTGCCCCCAGCCTGTGGCGCCAGGCAACTCAGCAAGCTGAAAAGGTTCCTTACTACCCTGCAGCAGTTTGGCAATGACATTTCACCTGAGATAGGAGAAAGAGTTCGCACCCTCGTTCTGGGACTAGTGGTAAGCAAATAGAAACCAACACAATTTTCTTGGCATGGATGGGAGACTCAGATATGTAGACACCATTCTCATAACTATTTTGTTATAGTAGTTTCTACATCTATAGATGTAGATTTAGACAGTGTGTGCAAGTCTGATTCATGCTATAGTGACAATCTTTTATTTGTATTTATTTATTTTATTTTAAGTTCTGGGGCACATGTGCAGAATGTGCAGGTTTGTTACATAGATATACACGTGCCTTGGTGGTTTGCTGCATCCATCCCCGCATCATCTATATTAGTGACAGTCTTTTAAATTATGTGTTATATATTGACCCCACCAGAGTTTTTTGTTTGTTTTTTTACTATTTGACTAATAAAGATATGGTTATACAAATTTATTGTTATATTGGCCATAAACATGTGCAGTATCTATGTGTATATATGTGTGTGTATATATATATATATATATGTATTTAGACATATATTTACATGTCTATGCACAGACACACGTATTTCAGAATTTCAGTAAGTACACTCTCCTGGCATGCCTAGTAGCTTTCAATAATGACAAAATGGTTTTGTTATGTTGATTCACTCAATCTAATTGGGCGCTCATTTTAACTTTGTTGCTTTGGGGAATTTTTATCATTGGCCTAGATGAACAAGAATTTGTAACAACACATTCTTCTTTAATCTAGTGTCATTTTTAAGACTAATAACATTGAAATTTTTTATTGTAGTAAAATATACAGTTTGCCATTTTAACCATTTTTAAGTGTACAGTTTGGTGGCATTATGTATATCCACACTGTTATATAACCACCACTAATGTCCATCTCCAGAACTTTTTCCTCACCTCAAACTGAAACTTTCTATACTCATAAAACAGTAACTCCTCATCCCTTTTATCCCCAGTGCCTGGTAACCACTAATTCTTTGTTGTTTAAAAACACACAAACAGACACACACACACACACACACAGATACATACACAAATTTTTGTTATAGGTAGAATTACCAAAACCACTAGTTTGAGAAGTGAACTGTTGGGTTTTGCACATTATACTACATTCTGCACATTGTCACACTGGAAAATAGAACATCTTTTTTTACATTCGAAGTCACTTTTCCATGTGTTGTGATTTTCTATAGAAGTGGAGGATTTTTGAGTATTTAGGAAGGCTAGTTTCCCATAGCAAACTGAGTCATGAAGAAGCTATGAGTCATATATTCAGCTCTTTCATTGTTCAGGGTTATGGTGAACTAAAATTCGAATGATAGACACCAGTATCCATTTTCTTGAAACAGATCATTTATTTTCATTATATGAACCTATCGGGGCAAAGCCATACCAGTTGTGTATTGCAAAAGAATTTTCTGAATTAGAAGGCTGGGTGAGAGATTAGTGCAGAAGACGTATTTCAAATCACTATATCCCATATTTGACGGAGATTTTGCAGTTTAATTTGTAACCATTAACTGCCTCTCCTCCCTGCTCCAAGAACACAAGACTTCCATGTTTCTCACAATCTGTCAGCTCCACCTTGTAAACTTCCAAGACAAGAAGGTTATTTTCACAAAAGTTGTGTTGGCATACTTCAGATACTTTTGTCAGTCACTTTTCTTTTCCTTTTATTCATTCTTGAATTTGCATAATAAGCTTTTTAACATGTAAATAAGTTAGACCAAGGAAACACAAAGTAAATCCAAAGTAATACTTGTATCAAGTAAATGGTGAATGTGTTGTTCTTAGTGAAAATTGTTTTTTTTTTTAAAAATTGCCTTATAAATTTGACATGTTCTTTGTAGTGGTTCTATCATTTAAAATGCAGAGAAACTTGGTAGCTGTAAGTAGATTTTTCTCAAGTGGCATACTTTCATGTGATATACTTTAAAAGTATATATTTTTTAATATCGAAAAGCATACAGAGGAAAATAGGGGAAGACATTAATTAATGATGTCTTGCATATAATAGGCCATGAATATCCATTGAGTAGCAGACTTCTGTTTTAAACATTTAGCTTACAAGCCATTTTACATAATTCTTAGAACTACCATTTGAGGAGTATTTTGTGTGTGTGTGTGTGTGTGTGTGTGTGTGTGTGTGTGTGTGTGTGTGAAGGAGTGATTTTTTTACACATTTGACACATGGGTAAACTGAGTTTTACAGAGGTTAAGTAAAATATACAAGGCCACCCAACTAGTAGTGACAGGCCTGTGATTTGAAACTAGGCTCTAAATTATAATCACATTACGCTGATGTTTAGGTGCAGTTAAGAAAATATTAGGAAGTACTTTTTTGTTTTTTCTTTAAAAAAGTTTTTAGTGATTTTTTTTTTTTTTTTTTTGAGGTAAGGTGTTACTCTGTCACCCATACTTGAATGTGTTGATGACATCAAGGCTCACTGCAGCCCTGACCTTCCAGGCTTAATCAGTCCTCCCTTCCCAGCCTCCCATGTAGCTGGGACTACATGCACACACCCCACACCTGGCTGATTTTTTTTTGTGACAGCATCTCACTTTGTTGCTGTAGCTGGTCTCAAATTCCTGAGCTCAAGTGACATTCACGCCTTGGCCTCCCAAAGTTGCTGGGATTACAGGCATGAGTCACTGCACTGGACCGGAAGTACTGTTTTATTTTTATTTTTTAAATGAGCCATAGAAACGAAATTATAGATTAAAAAAAAATTGGCTCCTTGACATTTATTGTTGTAGATAGGAAGTTGATGTTTATTTATAGTTTTATGTGAAGATGTTTTGAGCGTGGGAGTATGAAGAACTTAGAACTTGGTGCTCCTGTTTCCCAAATTTTGTCAGTCATCAGAGTAATTGAAGGAACTGAAAAAGTTGAGACTGAGTTG
>NW_022437543.1:12500-38973 GCF_009761245.1 Sapajus apella
TAAAAGTTTAATTTTAACATTGTTATCATGTAGGAAGTCATCTCCATTGTTACAGTGTTTGCAAATACCCTAGTATTTTATATCTTACATAGAAATATGTTTGGTATGATTATGAGAACACTTAGAAAATTGACTTGAGGGGGTTTGGCAGGCAAGAGGAGGGAGAGCATTAGAACAAATAGCTAATGTTTATGGGACTTAAAACCTAGATGATGGGTTGATAGGTGCCCCAAACCAACATGGCACACGTATACTTATATAACAAACCTACACATTCTGCACTTGTATCCTGAAACTTAAAGTAGAAAAAAAATGTTAAAAAGAGTTCTTCAGAGAAAAGGAAAATGATATAGGTCAGAAACTTGGTTCTACATAAAGAAATAAGGAGCACTGAAAGGAAAAAAAAATGAATTTGAGGTCCAAGTAGCCAGCCATAGTTCCTGTCCATGATTCTCTAGAAGGCTATTTTTTAAAGCTCTTGGGCCCAAAGACTGAGGCAGCCAGGACCTCTCCTGTATTCAGAAATGCTTTTCTACCTGATGGGTTAATTGGTGTACATGGCACCTGGTTCCTACAAATAAAATCTTCAAGTTGCAAAGAGATTTACATGATTGATCTTTCCTGGAATTGTTACTGGGGATGAGTGCTGTTCACTCTTCCCAATATCCCCTCCTTTCCTCTTCCTTACTGGCCTTCCCCAAACAATAATAAAAATAAGAGAGAAAACAATGACAGTCTGGCTTTATAATGTCAAAGTAAGTTCAGAGTAAAATGCCTTCTTAGGTTTTCATTTTAATGCCTTACTACATGTGAAATTGCCTCCTTCTCTTTTATTACATTTGAGATTGCCAGAATTACCCATCAGCCTATCAACCAGCCTGTTCTTTATTCAAGGTTCTGGGCTAGCTGAGGAGGAAGAGTGACCAGTATACCGGATTTTTTCTAACATTAGAAGAAGAGAGAGAGTGTGTGTGTGTGTGTGTGTGTATTTATTCCTTAGAATAAGGCTGATACAAAGAAGGCAGATCACTTTTGTAGAATACTAGTATATACTGCTTTATGCATTAATTCCAACTGGAATATATGACCATACTGAGACCAGTACCTAAATTTTATGAACTTGATGACTATGAAAAATAATCTCTATGTTCATGTCTATAATTTTAATTGTATTTTTATTTGAAGTTAGTAGCTGACTAAAGATACATTCTAGGATTAGCCTGCTTGACCTTTGTGAATCACTAGATATAAAATTGAATGTGTCAAGGAACCTATTCTGAGATTAATTTGACTGTGCTTATGTTTTGTGTACCCTCAATCTTCCCTGGGGAGAACAAAAGCTCTTATGGATAGAACTAGGTTCTCCCATCCCATAGAATATACATTCGCATATAAAGAGACCTTAAAAATAATGTGCCACTTGCAATGTTATCAGTGAAGAAATACGAGAGAGGTAAAGTGATCTACAAGGGTCAGTCACCTCACAGTTAGGGCAATCTGGGCATGTGGTAGCCCAGTGCTGAGATCTGTGCTTGTAGTTGCAGCCCATGGCATACATTTGACCTTTGATTTAGCTACGTTGCATACTCTGCTCCAGTGTTCAGAAAGCAGAGTAAGTCAACAGGGCAGAAGAAGCCTTTCAGTCCTTCCTCTCATTCCTGTCTCGCCCTTGCAGGCCAACTTGCCCCTGCTGCAGCGTGAGCTCCTCCACTGCGCAAGACTGGCCAAACAGAACCCTGCCCAGTACCTCGCCCAGCATGAACAGCTGCTTCTGGATGCCAGCACCACCTCACCTGTTGACTCCTCAGAGCTGCTTCTCGATGTGAACGAAAACGGGAAGAGGCGAACTCCAGACAGGTGAGAGAGAGGAGGAGCCTAGACAAACCATGGCCTTTTTCTCATACCTGTGGCATAAGGAAACATGATTCATGTCATAATTAAACTGCTGGCCTATGTGTCTTGAACAATAGCAATAAGCCATTGTGGCCATCTTGGGAATCTGGCTCTGGCCTGGGATTTTACAGAGTTTTGAATCTCTGGCCTGTGACAGTTTGGCTTTTGTGTAGGTTGATCTTTCCTGTTTGTAATATTAAAGCTAAATGATGAAGATAAATGATTTTCAGATTTGTCAAGTACCACTGATGGCTCTTAGACACACGTCAGTATTAAAATTCTCATTTATTATGTAGTTCAACCCAACGGCATACTTTACCTTTCAATATTCTGAAATTTGCTTGTCCTAGTTTCCTTAAAATGTGATGGTTTTGAAGTTTGTTTGTATATATTTTTTTAACATGGTACAGTAGCTATTTGTTTTGGTTTGTATATGAACTAAAAGAAAACTTCTGGGACACTAGGTGAACTGAGAAAAGATATACAGTAGAAACAATAGATGATATTTTTGCTGAAAAATTTACTTTTTAGATACTGTTCTATCAGATACTATGCTGTCATAACTGAGAATTCTAAGAAATGTAAAGTAAAACCACTTCTCCATTAAACCCTACAGAGTACTTGTTGAATAAAGTATGCACATGAAATTTCCCATGTACCGTATTAAAATAATTTTTGCGAATACCTCATCCTCATATATAATTATCTTCTAGTATAGGGATGCAAAGTCTTATTAGCATCGTTTTGCAGAGTATTTGTGAGATACAGAGAATTTTACAGTGAAGCTATATTCAAAAACTTATTTATCATGTACTTTGCTTTCTTTCTTTGCTTATCTATCCTCTTTTTCTGCATTTCATCAGACATGGGTGTAACAGCCTTCATGAGGTTAACACTGGCACAGTTATGTTCCACATTCATAAGAGCTTAAGATCTTTGAAGCTTCTCAGAGACATCTATTTGTGACCGACTTAGCTATCCTTAAATGTATTAGCTGCTTTGCAAATCAGAATGTTATTTAAAAGCCAGCCAGTTTACATATTGTTATTACATAATCCTCTGTTAAGCAGTTTTTATGCTACAATCTCTGGAATTTTGCTCCTCTTGACAGAAAACCTCTTAATAGTTTAAAATTCCTAAAGCAAATAGTTAAATATTAGTCTCCTTTTGACGTATTGTATGCTTACCTTCATATATGATCTACAAACAGAGCTACTTTCTTATTCTTGCAAGTCATATTTTCTTGGTCATATTTAAGAGTGAAATAGAGCCCTTGGTACTTTAGCTTTTAAGGGGAATTGCTTAATCCTGTTGCCTGAGTGGCCTGTCCACATGGTGCTGAAAACCAAGAGGTGGCTCAAAGATAGATGATTTATATGTGCATTCCTGTTTGATCTGAACCCATTTACCCTGCAGGAAATAAGTATGACATACCAATACTGAGGTATTTTAGCTCCATGTTTCCAGGATTACATGATAAAAGAATGAAAGAGAGACTGGATGGAAAATTGAGAAGGAAATTTATTTAGGGTTATTGGGGCAGGGGGGAGTGTAACAGGGAAATATTTTGATAGCTAAGATAAATGTAGAGATGATCCTATAGGCAAAATTGAAAATGGACACAACTTATTCTGGCATTCCTAATTGTTAAATAACCATAACAGGGAATATGAAAATCTGTTTCATTCATTTCTCTATATTTCCAGCTATTTTCCCACTAGCTCTTTTCCAGTATTTTATATTTGAATGTACTGTGACTTTAGACTATCCTTGGACAGTCCTAAGGTAAGTGCTGGGAAGCATGTTAACATTGATATGAAAACTTCATTTTAAATTCCACAAATGCTCAGCATTGTTGTTTTGATGCTCCATTGCTGTGCATGCATCGGTGTATGCATTCAGTCAGGTAGAACTCTCCTAAAAAGAGTCTTTGGTCTGATTTTCCCTTTAGTTTTTCATGGACGGTTGCCAGAGTCGGAGTTCACATGGTTAATCTTTGGATGGAACATTCTTTATCAAATGGAGCCCTGAAGTATACATTATATCGCAAAGATGGCAAATGGGTTGGTTTCCTTAGAGTTAGGAGGAAGGGTAATGAGAATATGTTGTGTAAATACATTTGTATCTTGTGGGAATTTGATCAGAGCCAAGAAAATATGGGCCTCTACAGTATTTTTTCTTTTTGCATATATTTTCTGCATCTTGTTTGCATATGCATTTTCCCCTTCCCTGGTTATTTATCTGTACATCCAGATCTACTATATGAAATTTTATAGAGTATGGAGCTGTCTGACAGCAGAGCTTTTTTTGTTTTACTGAATGTTTTGTTGGTGCATATGGTCTGACATGGATGAGCAGCCACGGTGAGATTTTGGAGTCTATTAAACTGGCTCATTAAAAAGATCAATCTGTTTCTGTAATAACACTGGGAGCCATCAGTCACTAAAAGAGGGAAAAACTGACACCTGAGGAGAAAACACATTTTGGTAATTTGTTCATGACATGTCATGAACAAAAGAGCACTCTATATTTTGTTTACAACTTTGGGGGCTTAAATTCTGTGACGATTGCTGAGTTAATGTACTAAACAGTCATCACGTGTTTCAGGGATGGTTTTTGGCAAATTTAACTTTCTTCTGATCCTTAAATATGATTGTCACTGGTAATGTTTTTTTCTTTTTTAAAACATTATTGTTATTTACAGAGAAATGAGTAATCTAAGGAAGTCTATGAAATCTTTCTTTTTTTTTTTTTTTCCTGTATGGAACAGTGAAATGTTTTTTACTTTCTTTTAAAAATAGCTCTAGGGAGCATCTCTGAACAAGGATACTGAATTTGTAGGTCTGTGAGAGAATATTGAAGAACCCAAAGTAGAACAAGACAATTTTTATTATAAAATTGTTATTTCTTTTCTAAAATATTAGGGAAAATAAGTCGAAAATTCTGATTTCTATTTGTTAATATGTAAACGTCAGTTATTTATAGTAGGCTGTTATTCTTTTACCATTCGGTGGTGGGAGATGCTGAAGAAGGGAATGCAATCTTTCTTTTGGAGCCATGTAAACGAAATGAACACTCTCACAGATAGAGCGTAGAAGCTAAGGCTCTGCTTAGAGAGCCATGGTGGCTCATATAGACACAGCACATTTGTGTAGGAGGAGGGAAAATAACTGTTAGATAATGCTTCCTTTCTTTGAGACTGCAGAATGGGTTAAAATTATTACGATTGAAAGAAAACAATTGTGTTACGATGATGACCATTGCTGTCTTTCTTTTCTCAGAGATTTGGTATCACAGCTTTTTGATCTAATTTGCCTTTAGTATTGTGTTCTTACCTGTGATGCTACTTTTCTGATTCAGTTTTTCTTGCTTAAGAAATCAAATAATCTTTGGTTTTGTATGGGTAACGTTGTTTTGTTTCCCATTTTGTTCCCTCTACTGTCTCAAGTGATTGATGGTTAAGTATTAATCCCCTTCTTATATATCATTATTTTAATATCATTATACTTTACATTACTCTCAGTTTAACATTTTTAAACTTTTAATACAATGGCCATGTAGTTGGATTAATATGTATTTTCTCCTCCACTAAGAATTAAACATTATTCTCTAAAAAGACTTACTTGAACTTTAGAATTATAGAATTATATATTTTGTCAGCTAAGAGGGAGCTTATGGATATACCAGGCTCCAGCCCCTCCCTCCCCCTTTTTTTTTTGAAGCGTGGTCTTGCCATGTTGCCCAGGCTGCTCTTGAATTCCTGGACTCGTGTGATCCTCCCACCTCAGCCTCCCAAAGTGTGGGGATTACAGGCATGAGTCATCACATCCTGCCTTTTTACATTTCATACCAAAAGAAAAAAAAAATTACACATGCTTTAAATTTATGGATTTTCTTACGGGGTGTTATTTGTATCCTTTTTTGTTTTTTTAAGACAGGGTCTCACTATGTTGCGCAGGCTGGTCTCAAACTCCTGATCTCAGGTGAGCCTGCTGTCTCAGGCTCCCGAGTAGCTAGGACTACAGGTGCATGCCACCACACCCAGCCGGCCCCTGTCTCTTTATTCGTTCATGAGCTAATGCCCAAAGAACTTGCCTAAAGTTGCAGAGCTTCTTAGTGAAGAAACAAGCATATTTGCATACTTGAAATCTTCCAGTTGCACAAAATATGGTTTTTTTTTTAATGTGTAGAATTTATTTAAGAAGGGGTTTCACCATGATGGCCAGGCTGGTCTTGAACTCCTGACCTCAGGTGATTCACCCACCTCAGCCTCCCAAAGTGCTAGGATTACAGGCGTGAGCCACCGTGCCCGGCCCAAAATATGTTTTAATGTGCAGAATTTAAATAAGGAAACTCAACTAAGAATTGAGTTGAGTTTTTTTACCTTACTTTCCCTCATTTATTTTCCATAGTTGCTCAAGTGGGCAGATGCCATAGTATAGCACTCTGAAGTTTTATATATCTTTTTAACTATAGAAGAGCCACAGCCAGCCTGTATTCCTGGCTTAATGGATTGGTTAGCAAATGGTGAAGGTTGGAGGGTCAGAGGCAGTAATTTTGAAATCATGTTGGTTGTATTTGTAAGATTGCTCATGACAGTACACACCAACTAAACCAAATAGGTCCACTTTTTTGTTTCTGTAAAATGAAGGATAATTCACTATTTTTGTTGTTCTAAAAGAAAAGGCAAATATACTTTACAAGGAATTGTAGGGTTAATTGTGCGAATAAGAATTAGAATTTTATAACCTACTGCATTCAGTATTCTATAAAAAAATCCAGGGATTTTATATCACATTTTTATACATTCTAGTTTGTGTTGCCTCTATTATGTATTCCATAGTTGCAAAGAGTAATTTTTCAAAATATTAGTCATATCAATTGGGAGGCCTTCCAGTGAAATAAAACAAAATTATATTTATTTTATTTTATTTATTTATTTTGAGACAGAGTTTTGCTCTTGTTGCTCAGACTGGAGTGAGTGATCTTGGCTCACTTCAACCTCTGTCTTCCAGTTTCAAGAGATTCTCCTGTCTCAGCCTCCTGAGTAGCTGAGATATCAGGAGCTTCCACCACACCTGGCTATTTTTTTTTTTAATTTTTTTTTTTTTTTTTTTTTTTTTGAGATAGAGTATAGCTCTGTCACCCAGGCTGGAATGCAGTGGCGCGATCTTGCCTCACTGCGACCTCCACCTCCCAGGTTCAAGCAATTCTTCTGCCTCAGCCTCCCGAGTAGCTGGGATTACAGCTGTGTGCCACCATGCCTGACTAATTTTTGTATCTTTAGTAGAGATGGGGTTTCACTATTTTGGCCAGGCTGGTCTCAAACTCCTGACCTCGTGACCTGCCCGCCTTGGCTACCCAAACTGCTTGGATTACAAGTGTGAGTCACCGTGCCCAGCCTAATTTTTTGTATTCTTAGTAGAGACGGGTTTTCGCCATGTTGGCCTGGCTGGCCTCAAACTCCTGACCTCAGGTGATCCTGCCTCAGCCTCCCGAAATACTGGGATTACAGGCATGAGCCACTGTTCCTGGCCACAAAATTACATTTATATATTAAAGATAACAGAGTTATAGAGGGTATTTTGTTCTCTCCACATTCAAGCTTCAACTTTAACTTGTTAGCCTAATTTCTTGCTGTGCCTTTAGGGTCTAACTTTACTGCATGCTCCTCATGTCTTAGTCTGTATTCCAGCTGATATTTTCTGCTCTCTTTCCTAGTTCTTATATGTCATCATTTCTATTAGTACCTCACAGCCTAACTCAATATCTACTATTTGAGTGAGAGCTTTTCCACTATGAATACTGTAATAATGGCTGCTATTTACTGAGCACTTTAGGTATGCCGGGCCCTGTGCTAAATAATTGAGATTAACATATAGTACTTCTTTCCTCACAATCCTGTGACATAAATTCAAGAAGGCCAAGTAATGTGCATGAAGTCACATGGCTTGTCAGAGGCCCTGATGGGATTCTGACTCCAGGTTTTCAGACTCAAATGCCCATGCTCTCATAACCATGATTCTGTACCATCAGCCTCTGAACACCCTTGCTTGAAAACAAAGTGCTTTGATTAACTTATTGAATGCCAACTTCATGTTAGGCCCTTAGATTGTTTCCTGTAGTCCTCCCCATAGCTTTGAGGTAATCACCTCCCATTTTGCAGGCAGAAACACTGAGGCTCTTAGAGGATTAAGCCTCTTGAGTTCATATGGCCAGCAAATAGTAGAGCCACAGTTTGAAGCCAACTCCATGTGACTCCAAAACCTCTGTCCTTCTGAGTACACATTCTGGACTAATCTCTCACTCTGATCTCCCATACTACTTTTGTTCTGTCTTTAATGATACCTCCTGTATACATGCCCTGTATGAAAGTATAGAAGTCTTGTAGCTCCAATTAAATCATTTTAATGGTAAAGAATTAAAGTCTGTCCTAATTCATAATCTTGTGGAAGGTCGAGGGACCATGTTTCTCTCATCTTTGTACTGCCACTGAAGTGCAGGATAGAGCAATACACATTCTGGAGACCTAAAACAAAGCAAAACACTGCAAACAAAACAAAAACCACTATCGAACAAATAATTCAAATTAAGCTTAATGCAGTCCTTTTTAGTAGTGTATTAAATGGTCTCTCCCCCAGGCACCTTTATTTATTTATTTGGTTAAAAAATGCATTTCTGAAATACAATAAAAACAGCCCCGGACAGCCCAGGAACCAAATGCCATGATTGGTTCACTGCCCAGAAAAAACTGGAGGGCTCCAATAGAAACATACAGATGACAGATTCGAATAAGAAAGTAGAGTTCCAAACAGCAGGAGCAGCAGAAATTGAATACTTCAGCAGTGGCAGAGATTAAAAAAGGCAAGGGGAACAGCCAGTAACAGACAGCCTAACTGTTGAGCAGATGGTCAGCTTCAGACACGTGACAGAAGCATTCCACCTTCTCACTGCTGGAGGGAAGGCTCAGATGGCCCCTCCAACTTGCGTATTGCAATTCTTGAAGGTCTGAGCATCACGTTTGTGTGTCTGGAGTGGCAAGTATCCACATGCCTCTTACTTACTTCTAAAGGTCTTAGCACACTGCTCAGAACGTTCTCACTCCTAGGTGGTTGTTTAGCGATGGAGAGGTTAAGGGTGCTTCTCTCCCTATGGCCTTATAGTGATGGTCCTGTGGCATTCAGCTCTCTGTTCTTCATCTAAATGTCCCACTCCGTCCAGAGTGATAGCAAAACAGAAACCACTGCAGGTTGTCATGAAGAATTAGGTTTGATTTTCTTCTTAAGGAGGCTGGGGAGTCTGTAATATATTTTGTTTCAGTACCTTACTCAGTACCAATAAAAGTGTATTATGTGAAATTCTTATCTAAAGTCACCTCTTTCCTAACAGTTTCTGAAGAGACCTTTTGCTGAATTATGTGTTGAAAACATGATGACGAGAGTGATTTTCCTTTCCTTGATTCAATGTCTAGTCCTTCTATGGCAACCTTAACAAACTGCACTTGTTAGAAAAGGAGAGGAAGGTGTGTTTGATGCTATTAGTGTCTTTGGTCTGTGTTTAGTAGAACTATCTTCCTAAGATTTAGATACAGACTTCTAAAATATGAGTAAAATAAAGTAAGTCCTCAACATCTGGCCTCAAAGGAATTTTAGACCCAGTGTCTCATTCCTGCTCATTTTTCAAGGAGCTACGGCCTAGGGATGGGACTTGGCTGGGCTGTCGAGACAAACAGCAAACAAATCTGGGGGCCCGTGGCTCTGGGGGAAGCTGGCAAAGAGGGATTGTGGTGGGACAGGGCCAAGGCAAAGGTATCCTGGGACAGGAAGGAAGGACCCGTGTAGAGTTGCTTGAGATCAGCAGCAGGACTTGGATTTGGAAAAGAAGGTTGAAGAGTGACTTCAAGTTTCTACTTGGGTGACTAGGTAGAAGATGGTACAGAAAGCGAAAGAGAAATGAGGCCACTGTGGACTTGTGAAATATCTGTTGAAACTCAGATAAGTGAGTGTGTAAGACATGTAATTGAAATAAATAAGTAAGTAACAGGATGAAGATTAGAGTTTAAGTTTCTTCCTCTCTAGGTTTATTGTGCTCTACCAATTTGCCTCCCCCCAAAACAATATTTATAGTATTTCCTCACATTAAAAAAAAATCATAATCTAGAGAAAAACACTTAAACCTGCTTCTGCCATGTAGGAGATTTGTCCTCTTGTTCTGCTTATTGTCATGATTTTATAATGGATTTTTTTCATACTTCCCTGTTCCTTGAGTGTTACACAGTTTTATATAAATGTTACTAAGGGATTACCAGCACACACTAGTTAATCATCATTTTAAAAATATTTCATGTAGAGTTTTTGTTTTTATTTACTTTTATTTTTTCCTTGAGATGAAGTCTTGGCTCTGTCACCTAGGCTGGAGTACGGTGGCACGATCTCGGCTCACTGCAACCTCCGCGTCCCGGATTGAAGAAATTCTCCGGCTTTAGCCTCCCAAGTAGCTGGGACTACAGGCACTTGAGCTCCACCATGCCAGGCATTTTTCCTTTTTTTTTAAACTACAGACGAGGTTTCACTATGTTGGCCAAGCTGATCTCAAGCTCCTGACCTCAAGTGATCCGCCCGCCTCAGCCTCCCAAAGTGCTGGGATTACAGGCATGAGCACCACGCCCTCGCATAGAGTTTTTAAAAGTCATTTACTTTTTTCGTCTAATAGTTTAAAGCTTCTGTTTTTGAGGAGCTGGAAAAAAAAAAAGGGCCTGAGGTAGGATAAGGTAAAAATTTGGTTGCCTCTTAATTTGTTTTTACAAATATACTTTCCTATTAGTCCCATTTTACTGAGCAGAATACTGAAGCCAGAAAGTTGAGTAACTGGAAGTCACATGGCTGAGTCCTAAGGGCCCCTTGTCCTTAGAACATTAAACCTCGAGAGAGAAGTGAGTGTGAGCTAAATGTTGAAGTGGTTAGATTGTGATGAGGAAAGCGTCTTCTGGTAAGGAGACAGAACATCCTCAGGTAGACTTCTTAACTTAAAAAACAAACCTTTCAGAAATCCTTGAGACATAACAGACTTCTCACTTCAGATTTCTACTAGAATTTGAGTTACTTCAAGAGTATACTGGTATGGGACAATGAAAAGTGTTTACCA
Source organism: Sapajus apella (assembly GCF_009761245.1). Classification (NCBI taxonomy): domain Eukaryota; kingdom Metazoa; phylum Chordata; class Mammalia; order Primates; family Cebidae; genus Sapajus; species Sapajus apella. Next base: position 23,538 of record NW_022437543.1, read on the forward strand.
ATTTTGCCTAATACATTGAAAAGGGCAACAAAGAATGCAAATATGGAGTTCACCCACGCAAATGAAATATAGATAGTTGTAGGCATTTCTAAGAAGTAGACAAATGGCAATTACATTGTTTGAGTTACCCTTCTGAACATACATCCTTTGAATACAATTGGCCTTATAAGTAGACATTCATAATTTCAGACAGCAGCAGAGAGACCCTTCATAGAAGCTTTATTCTTATGGATAGTAAAAAGGTTTGTGTTTTCTTCTCCCCTGCCCCCCAACCTTTTTTTTGAGACAGCGTCTCACTCCATTGCTCAGGCTGGAGTGCAGTGATGTGATCACGGCTCACTGCAGCCTTGATCTCTTGGGCTTAAGTGATCCTTCTGCCCCAGCCTCCTGAGTAGCTAGGACCACAGGTGTACGTCACCATGCCCAGCCAACTTTTTGATTTTTTGTAGAGACAGGATTTCACTCTGTTGCCCAGGCTGGTCTCAAACTCCTGGGCTCAAACACTTCTTCCCCCTGAGCCTTCCAAAGTGTCAGGACTATAGGCATGAGCCACCACACCCCTGCAAGTTTTAATGTTTTACTGTTAAAATGTAAACTGCCCCTGTGAGGTGATGAGCTTTATTATTTCAGTAGGGCCAGCAGGGTGATGGGCCCGAGGATAGGCCAGTAAGACATGATCGAAGTGAGAGAACAGACTAAAGTCCTAGCCTGCCTTTTAGGACATTACTGCCCTTACTTTAGGAAAAAAAAAATGTGTTTTTCCTCCCATTTAATTGGGTGTTTGAAGAAATAGCACTGAACAAAGGGTTCATCTAAGGATGAAGATAAATAGCATACCTAACCAATTAAACATTGTAAAAATTATCCCAATGTTATCGTTGCTTTCGTTGATTAAGAAGAAAGAAAACTAGAAGTTGGGGTGGTTTGACCCAAATGGATCAAAGAAAGATGTGTCATTATTTAGAAATGCTATAGGAGCTGCACTAAGATAAGAGGATATTTTCTAGTGTTTGGACAAAAACAAGGTATAAATAATAAATTGTTCAAAGCAAGGAACGGAAAACTTGACCAAGGTGGTTGCCTTAGGTTCTTATGGTTTGGCCAGAGAACTATCAGCGCTGTGTGTTTTGATCTGCATAACTATGGCATTTAGCTGTAAATATAGAATACTTGAATTGCAGAGTTTGCAAACTAGAAGGGACTGCAGAAATCATCTAGTCCAGTGGTTTTCAAAAATTGATTTTAGCCGCAGACTTTTTCCTTTAAAAATGAAACCTTAGGTGGAACACTGATTATTGAAACATAATAAGAATTTGGTTCCTCTGTCACTTTAAATCTTGAAAATCTTGATTGTTTGGAGAAAAAGTTCTTCATTGCCTACAGAATCCCTTAAGCACCTCTGGTGGCCCAGTTTGAAAACCACTGATCTAGTCCAACCCTTTCATTTTACAGATAAATAAACTGAGGTCCAGAGAGGTTAAGTGACTTGACCAAGATCACACAGCTAGTCATGGAAGAGCCAGGACTAGATCTCAGGTCTCTTGATTACCAGTCCAGTGCTCTTTCCACCACACCACACTGCCGGTAAGATAGGTGCTGTGTTAGTATTATGTTCAGAGCCACCAATAGTCTTCAGTATTTTCTAGCTGATTTATGCTGATGATATGCATTGAATATTGAAGTGTATTATTCAGAAATTTGTAGGATATGCAAATACAGATTAGAATCACATAGGTATTCTCTTAGAAGATAAATCGGTAGCTAGAATGTCTCACTTTATTTTAAAAAATTATTTTAAAGCAATGCAATTAGGTAATGTCTGAGCTATGTGGATATTTTAGTCTGATATTAATGATCAATATGTAAGGAGTCAGTATGTTTCAGTGTAGACACATACTTTCATGGGAGCGGCATTAGGACTCCTGGCTGCCACTCCCTTGGGGGCCATGCTGTGCCATCATTTCAAATATTGGCCAGTTTTTTGTCTCTAGAATGGTACATCCCTCTTAGTATGTAGTGGGCATGTTCTTTAACGTTAAGTTCTACAGATTTGCCCTCAGTTCTTTTTTTGGTGGGGGGGGAAGAGTTTTGCTGTTAGCGCTCAGGCTGTTGTACAATGGCACGATCTCGGCTCATTGCAACCTTTGCCTCAGGTTTAAGCGATTCTCCTACCTCAGCCTTTTGAGTAGCTGGGACTGCAGGCATGCATCACTATACCCAGCTGTTTTTTTTTTTGTTTTTTTTTTTTTTCTTTTTCTTTTCAGTAGAGGCAAGGTTTCACCATGTTGGACAAGCTAATCTCAAATTCTTGACCTCAGGTGATCCACCCGCCTCAGCCTTCCAAAGCAGGCTTGTGAGCCACCACACCCTGCCTCATGTAGAGTTTTTAAAGGACATTTATTTTCTTTCTCTAATAGTTTACAGCTTCTGTTATTGAGGAGCTGGAGGGAAAAAAAGTCTGAGATAGGGTAAAGTATAAATTAGGTTGCCTCTTAAATTGTTTTTACAAGTGTTGTTTCCTATTAGTCCCATTTTACGGAGCAGAATACTGAAGCCAGAAAGTTGAGTAACTAGAGGTCATATGGCTGATTCCTAAGGGTCCCTGCCCTCTCCAGAACAGTACATCTTTCTTAGTATGCAGTGGGCATGTTCTTTAACATTAAACTCTGAAGATTTACCCTCAGTGCTTTCTATGTGTATACCTTCTGTCTCTTAGTCCTTTATTCTTCTCAACCTGGTATGTATGAATTGTCACTGGGCTCCACCCTAAATGGGCATAAAGGACAGTTCATTGTAGAATCCTGTTGTCACTGATAATCTCTGTTGTTGATTCAGTTTCCACCTGGATTCCTCTGGTATTATCAAAGACTGTCACTAGATGCTGGGAAAGCAGAAAAAGTGTCTCCATGCGGTTGTTTTACTACCAAAAATAAAAAAGGCATGTAGAAGTCTGCAGCCACTGTGAACTGATAGAATTCTTATGAGGAAATGTCCCTGGGAAAATAGATGTTACCACAAGTCTAAAGATAGAGTGCTGGTCTTGTAAGTAAAAAGTAAGTTTGGGAGCTGTGATTACAGTCAAAGTTGAATATGGTTTGTTTCTATCTTATTGAGTATATTAGGGGCTAGTCTCTAAGCCATAGAAATATATACAACCAGAAATTATTTCTTTCGTCCTACTTTTGTTTGAGAATCAAGGAATTGTGACTAGTTATCAGGTCTTATTTATAGAATGCATTCCTTCTGAAAGCCAGGTTCAGAGTTCTTCACATGATGATGTGTCCTCAGGGTGTTCCTGTCCTGCTGTATGACCTGATAACCCCAGACAGGATACACCAGCTCTCTGGGTGTGTATTTCCTCAACTTTAAGGAGGTTGACCTAGATCTTCCTTCTAGTCCAGGCTAGCTCTATACAACTGCTGATTATTTCAAGGGTATACTGTATGGGACAATGAAAAGTATTTGCTAACCCTTGGTGACTCAAGATAATGTCAGGGTCCCAGACATTGCATTGCATACTGCGTTTGCTCAGTTTGAGCCTTACTTTCCTATAGAACTTTCTGTGATAATGGAAATGTTACATATCTGTGCAGTCCAGTACAGGTGTTGATCGACTTACCACCTATGCAACTTAGACCATTCGACTTTACGACCACAATCGCTAGCCACGACTGCTCTGCATCTGGCAGCGCAAACGTTGCCCAGCTGGGCGTACGACAGTGCGGACCAGCTTCCGGCAGCACTACCATCTCCGCGTGCACCATTTCAACTGTACATATAGCCTACTCAACTTAAACGACCAAATCGTGTTATGACCGGTCCGCGGTCCTGACCGTGGTCGTAAGTCGAGCATTAGCTGTATTGAAGCCACTGGCCACACGTAGCTGTTGAGCACATGAAATGTGGCTATTGATACTGAAGAACTGAATTTTAAGCTTTATTTAATTTTAAGTAACTTACATTTTAGGTTAAACAACCACATATAGCTATTGTATTGGACAGCAGAGTTCTTAGATCTTCTTTGACACAAAAGTCAGATATCAAGTGGAATAGGTGTACCTTAAGTGTTCATGGAGAGAGTGGTGATGTTTTACTTTGGTGAATCTTCATCAAACACAGTTGGTCTTAGGGAAACTCGTTAGAAATCAAGCACTGTTTTTTGAGTGAAAATGTTATCTGCAGGTGACTTGATTTTCCTCTTGTTTGTGACTTAACCGCATGAACTTCAACTGAAAAGATATTTGCTAATTTGATGAGAAATGAAGCATTTTCTCCTGTCTGCAGGCTTGTGATCCATGAGGTCTTGGTATGGGTCTCAGTGAATTCCCATATGTTTTCTGGGAAGCTGAGTTTATAAGGTTTCTGGCCAATAAAAAATATTCTGTTTTTTATTCCTAGCTCAAATATGAGTGACTGAAATGTGCTGGTTTCTGAAGAGATGATGAAATAAACTCTTGTTTTTTCCTTCTTAGAACCAAAGAAAATGGCTTTGACAGAGAGCCTTTGCACTCAGAACATCCAAGCAAGCGACCATGCACTATTAGCCCAGGCCAGCGGTACAGTCCAAATAACGGCTTATCCTACCAGCCCAATGGCCTGCCTCACCCCACCCCACCTCCACCTCAGCATTACCGTTTGGATGATATGGCCATTGCCCACCACTACAGGGACTCCTATCGACACCCCAGCCACAGGGACCTCAGGGACAGAAACAGACCTATGGGTAAGACTGAAGGATCTGTTCACTTCTTATGGGGTTGGATGCTTGAAGACTTGCACCGTTACTTCTCAACTGAATTTGAAGCTTGAAATCTGTGATAGGGATAAAAATTCTCTTCTCTTGCTTTATATCGTCTCCTTTATGAAAAAAGCTTGATTGGTATTAATAGGCTTTTCAACAGCTGTGTGCTCTCTCTCCAAATCACTTGTATTCTTAAGACAGTGCATTAAATTTCTTTGGAGGAGGGCATCTAGATTAATACAAAACCCTCAATTGTTGGTAACAAATGCAAAATAATTTTTTTAGCTTGAATTCTCTTTTAACATGAGACTTCATATGCAGTCTGCCTGCCACGGTATTTTTTAAAAGTCAGTTTATTTTCTTGCGTTGTATCTTTTGTTTCAGATAGTCTCAATGGTTATTTTGACTTTGTCCACCCTCCATGATATTCCATATTTCCAAAGTATGATATGGCATGTCATCTGTGGCTTAACAGATGTTTCCCAAGGAATGATTTGGTACTTTTTTTTTTTTTTTTTTTACTTAAAAATGCCAGTGATTAAAGTTAATGTTGACAATTTGGGGTCAAGGATCAGAATACTGAAGAAGTGAATTTGGGCAAATATGTGCTCTATTTGCCTATGTCATTCCTTCTTTGCATAAAACTATTAGAAGTAAAGTATTTTGTCTGGGTGCAGTGGCTCACACCTGTAATTCCAGCACTTTGGGAGGCCTATGCAGGTAGATGAGTTTGAGCTCAGGAGTTTGAGACCGGCCTGGGCACTGTGGCAAAATCCAGTCTCTACTAAAAATACAAAAATTAGCTGGGCATGGTGATGCATGCCTCTAGCCCCAGTTACCTAGTGGGCTGAGGCAGGAGGATCTCTGGAGCCCGGGGAGCAAAGGTTACAGTGAGCCGAGATCCTGCCACTACATCCCACACACTGCACGGAAGCCTGGGCAGCAGAGCAATACCCTGTCTCAAAAAAAGAAAAAAAAAAAAAAAGAAAGAAAAAGAAAAAAGAAAAGTAGTAAAGCATTTTGAAGACATTGCCTTCTATAGAACAAATGTCTACCGTGAAAAATGAGAGAGAAGATGAGCAAGGTAAGTTGTTTTTTAAACACAGGATCAGTGGTTCAGTGGTAGAGATGATGGTGTGTCAGAGCGTTATTAGTTAAGTATACTGTTACTTGGGTGCCTTCAGTTCTTAATTTGTGATGGGTCTGAGAGCAATAGTCTCCTCTTCTTTTTCGATCTCCTGTGTCCACATCACCCACCAACAGGACTTTCTCTATCTTGTAACTAGTTGCTGGCAAACTTTCCTGACGTGGGTGACTTAGTGGCCAGGACCCTGGAAAGAGCAGGTGGGGGAAGTCCTAGTCGAAAACCAGAAAACGAAGCTGAAAATACAGAATTCTGGGGCATGCAGCCAGCCAGTTATTCACTACTTGATTACAGTGATGGTGTTTTTTGTTTTTGTTTTGTTTTGATTTGTTTTTAGCCACAGACAGAAGGAACCTGATATATAGAAGTTTACATTAGAGTTCCAGCTACGTTGCTAGCAAACAGGGGCTGCTATGTGTAGGGCCTTTTTTGCCTTTCTGCACCCAACTTCCCAAATGTTTAGAAAACAGAAAGAGAGAGTCAGGGTGAAGGGAGGGGCAATTGAGGCTTTGGTTGTGAGACAGTAAATTAGTAGTTCTGGTTCTCCACAACAGTAATTTCTACGTTTATATAGTGTGTCAGACAAATGGCTAAACATATAATTTGTGCTTTCTTAATAGCCAATCTGTCTAACGTTCTCACAGGTATCATTTCTGAAGAGCTTTCAAAGGTGGTTATGTTATTTCTTGATCTGGATTGATATTTTGGCCCCCAAATCAAATGTGATAACAGCCCTCTTCTACACAAAGCCTTTCCACTTATTTATGACTTAAGGACTGAAAATCATGATTGCAAGTTTTTAAATAGCAGTGGAGTCATCAGGTCACTGTGAAACCAGTTCAAGGGATCCAGTTTTATAGGTGTGCTAGCAAATGGCCTGTTTCTTAGGCAGCAGGTGATATTTTGTGAAATATTAGTTCCAGTGCACTATACAGTAATCAGCAAGGAAGTAATTATACTTATGTGCAATGATTATGTTTTCATCAAGTAATGTAAAATATCCCTTTATGAATTATATTGGTATCCATTGGTTTTATGTTATTTTCTTCAGACTGTGTTCCTTACCTTTTAATTATATTATCTTATAAAACTAATAGTGCTAATCTCTATAAATATGTGCAGCTACTAAACCATCCCTAAAGTCTGGCAGAGTTTAGTGTGTGTTAATATAAAATAAAATCTTGATGTATGAGCAACAAATTATGGTGTTACATCAGGCTGCCATTTTGAGAATATAAAAATTGTCATAAACATATACTTAGTCTGCTACGATTTATAAGTTCCCATTATGTGTAGGGACATATACTCACTAGGATCCTTTAGTAAAGTAACTTGTTAGCAGCATTAGTTTACAAGTAAGCTTAGAGTTTTATTCTAGTTAGCTAAAATATTCTAAAACATAATAACCAGTTAAGACTCAACATTAGTGTCAAATTTCCCACAAATGCAAATGTGATTATGAGCTATTTAATGATTATGAGCTGTTTCCCCCAGTACATCCCCCTGGTATTATGACTATAAATAAAAATTGGGTGCTGCTGAATATTTAAGTATCTTAAATAGATAAATTAATACACCAAAAATCTTGATTTATATCTTATTTTTAAAGATTTGATTATATCCAACAAATGACTTTCAGGGTTCAAAAGCAGCAAATGAATATCATATTTTACATGTTTCTAATGCACTTAGTATTTTTTTAAAAATAAATTGAAGCTTAGTACTGTTTTATAAATGCTGAAATCCTACTAGCCACAGATATCTTGTTGCTCATTAATATTTCTCCAGGTGTTATGGCTTGTGTTACAATTGATTTTTGTCTGCTGAATTTTTCAAGCTTTTGAGATCTCTGGAATTCTTTTCCTTAAAGTCTAATATTCAGATGCCTCTAACATGAAAGTCACTGTCACATTTATATCATTATCACTTTCTGGTTGTTCTCTGTGGTGACTAATTTTAACAGTAATGGTTTTTCCCTAAAACACAGGCAACAAATAAGTTAACAAAAATAACATATTTGCAAACATTTCAACTCGAAATAATCACAACAGAGCAACAACTAAATATTATTTTTTCAACATATTTGCACTTTTACTTTTTTACCAATAGATGGCATTGACAATTTTAACTTTTAAAATGTATCTCAGAATATGTTCTTATTGGACAGGAATAGTACAAGGTGTCTTACATTTAGCTTTTTATTTAGTCTGAGAAAGGGCTGTCATAAATTTATTCACTTTCATCAGTTGTAAATGAAATTGCATTACATGGTTGGCTGAACACAGTCATGTGACTCATCTTTATTTGTGTAAATCAGCTAAAAGAAGGGATTTCTAACCACTTAAATCTCACAAAAAGTGAAATTCAGTGTCTTGTAACTCCTATTGTCATTTAATTCTTACATAAATTTCACAGAGAGGTAGCCCAGTTATCTAGAAGCCCAAACCATGACAAACTTTGTTGTTCAGAGTAACATTTTGAGAATTGGTAACCAAAAATAATAGTTTTGATCATTTAGAATGCAAAATAATGCCACAGCCCCATGGCTTTCCTTTACAGTAGAATATAAAGTGATTATGTAAAAGGAACAACAGTTTCCAGGTTTCTCTGATCAGAGCCGTTCATCCTATTTTTTTTTTTTGAGACGGTCTTGCTCTGTCACCCAGGCTGGAGTGCAGTGGCATGATCTTGGCTCACTGCAGCCTCCACCTCCTGGGTTCAAGCAATTCTCCTGCCTCAGCCTCCTGAGTAGCTAGTACTATAGGCATGCGTCATCACACCTGGCTAATTTTTTGTAATTAATTTAGTGGAGATGGGTTTCACCACATTGGCTGGGATGGTCTCTATCTCCTGACCTTGTGATTCGCCCGCCTCGGCCTCCCAAAGTGCTGGGTACAGGCGTGAGATACCACACCTGACCCATCCTATCTTTTTAGTGAGACACGTTTACTTCCTATTTTAATGAGCATCCTAGCTAACTGCTTACATTAATTAATATTTTGGTGTTCACTTGGTAAATACTTACCAAGTGAGTATAAAAAGTAATATTATTACTTTTTCATGCTGGTATCTTAACTATGATGCTAAAGAGCATTACAACTTATGGACTTCAAATTAGGTATTTTTCACTTTATTCACTTGGATTTATAATATTTGTCAAATTATATCTGATACGTTTATTGTTTTCATGAAGAATTTCCAATTTACTTTTATTTATTTTTTATTTTTTGGTAAACCGAGTGAGTATATGTAGCTCCATATTATACAAGCCTTCTCTTCATGGTTTAATTTTATCATGGTTGTATATGTGTTAGGATTGTATTCATTCATACAATGTTATTGAAATGTGGAAAAATTTAGCATGCCTGTTTTGGGAAAGCATATCCCTTCCCATGTAAAATGACTTATGCTGTCTTTAGTTTTAATGCAGGACAGCAATGCTTTAAAACCACTTAATATCTACTTGTGGTTTCTTGTATTTATTAAGAGTTAGAATATATATATATATATATATATATATATATATATATATAATTATTTATTTTTTATTTTACCAGATTGGTACAAAAGTAGAGTTAGAATATATTTTTACTTAGGGAGTGTTCCGTGGATAACTAGCTGTAGTCTTGGTGTCACTTAACTGTCTCCTTATATGTAAAACAAATGCCTCTGACTAGATGACCTCTAAAATTCCTTCTAGTTCTAATATTTTATTCTATGAGGAACCCATTAGGTAATTCTGAATCTAAGTATGACTCATGTCTCCATTCAAAATCAAATGTATTTTATGTCATTGAGTTTGCCCACATAGTCCTTGCGATGAGTCTGTGTGTGTATGGGTTGTGTATTGAATGCTTTAGGGTGATTCAGCCTTCTCTGTTTTTGTAGGGTTGCATGGCACACGTCAAGAAGAAATGATTGATCACAGACTAACAGACAGAGAATGGGCAGAAGAGTGGAAACATCTTGACCATGTAAGACATCAGTAATCATTTGGGATTAAAAAATGTTTGGAAAACAACTGGAGTGGGGTTATGTGATAAAATAAAAGCTTGGTGATGCTTTGAAGGTACTGTGTTTCCTGTTATCCTTGAAAAAAAATAATGAGCGAGAATGTTCGAAGTAGAATATAGGATTTGATTTCTAAATCGACGTGAAAGCCACTTAAGAGAAATGTTTAGATCTTAGAAAGGAGTTATCAAAGTCAGATCAGTGGGTTACTGTTTTATTGTGAAACGGTCCTTTAGTTTATAAAGTAATGGGATTAGTATTTGGAGGGATGGATTTACTGGCTTTAATGCCTTCAGGTAAAATTTTTCCTTCTGACTCAGTGTTCATATATCCATCTTCTCATGCCCATTGAATTTTCTCATCCATTGTCTCTGAATTTCAAATCTAGCCATAGAAAATATTAAGGGATAAAATTGCTTCCTTCATTGTCCCGAAATGGTTTGTTTCACTAATCAGCAAAATATTTAATTTTGATGATTTATATGCTCTTCCGAATTCTCCCCTTTGCCACATAGCTGTTAAACTGCATAATGGACATGGTAGAAAAAACAAGGCGATCTCTCACCGTGCTAAGGCGGTGTCAAGAAGCAGACCGGGAAGAATTGAATTACTGGATCCGGCGATACAGTGACGCCGAGGACTTAAAAAAAGGTGGCGGCAGTAGCAGCAGCCACTCCAGGCAGCAGAGTCCCGTCAACCCAGACCCAGTTGCACTAGGTAACTTTTCTTCAGATGAGTATCTCGAACACATATTTCTTATGTTGTCAATGCTGAATTTATTTTTAACTTCTTTTTAAAATTAAAGGATCTGCAAGGAATTTTAAGACAATAAACAATTTACATATCCTCCAATATGTCTTGTCTGTCTGTTAGGAATTTGAGCAGATTGGCATAGACAGAGATAGCCACAAACTTAAATTCCATTTCCAGGTGAATGTATTGAGCTGATGGCAGAGTTTCAACACTGAACCAGAATTTCATGTGCGTAACTAAGATTTGTGTTCCTTTATAATGCCTCAAAACAGCAAAAATCATTTCAGGGAGTGGGCCCGGGGCTTAGGCACTTCTAACAAGGTCTCCAATGAATTCTGCCACTGCATACCAAACACTGCACACAGGGATTTATGTTTCAAATTATTAATTCTGAAAACAGCCTGTAAGACAATCTTGTTTGTTAGTTGAATCTCATATTTAAAAAAAAAAACAGCAACTTTTTCTCAAAACCCCTCCAGGAAGACAGACCTAAAAGCTATATATTTTGCCTACAGCTATTTTATAATTAATGATAATGTAGCACTCTTCCTGTGATTTGATCTTAACTTAGATTACTTAATCATGATTGTATTAATTCTGGTTTTATAATAGGACTCATAATGTAGTTGTGCCTTAGTAATGGAATGTTAGTATGTAACTATATTTCTTATTGATATTTGGGAATTGTTGAGGTTATAGATAGAATATAATCCCAAATATGTTGAAAGAAATCTTCAACCTGAAAGAATTTTTCTGTGGCCTGTGAACTGTTACCTAAATTAATAATAAGGTTTTGTTGTTGACATTGCCACCCATTATGTGTGAATACCTTTTGAGTAAGCTTAGGGAGATGGATTTGTGTGGATCCTTGTGTCTCTCCTATTCTCTTATGTGTTTAGCCCCATACCCATCTGCTAACTCAGGCTAAAGTACTGTCCGTGCTGCAAAGTCTGTGCAGATTAAGCTCATAAGTTTGGCCCCATTAGTACTATGGCTGATTATCAAAAGTTAAAAACTTCAAGTATATTATCTGGCTGTTGATCACATTGTTGTTTTAAATTGGTCCCAGCCAGTGCAGTTTCCTACACACTTAGGTTTGTAGATTTCTGCTAATCTCTCAATGCTGAATGCGTATATCGTAAGCATTAAATAATGGAGGAGTCTAAGGCACTTAGTTTACTTAACAAGCATTATTCTAAAGCATATTTTAAAGACAAAATTGAATTTGTCAGGTCACATTATGGCAAGCAATGAAAACAGAATTATGTTTGGTTTGAGCCAGTATTGGTCAAAGCCAAACTATTTAGAGCAAAGTAGAAAAAAAATCTAGTGTTTATTTCCTTATTGTGAACAAAAATTGATTAATCATGAGAGATTTGCTTAGGACAGAGGGGATATTTATAACCATCCAGTCTAGGCAATAATTGAGAGCCTTAAAGTAAATAAAACTTTGGGAGTTAAAACATGTAGTTTGACTTATTCTATTGAACACATTCATTGAATCAGTACTTATTTATCGAACACTACTATGTGCCAGGCGTGTGCTAGGCATTCTAATGAAGTAAAACAAGTCTTTGTTTCTTTCTTTGAGGGCCTTTCGATCTAGTGGGAGAAGGCAAGGGAATAGCTAGTCTTCAGGCCACAGGATATCTACCTCAATTCAGTCAGCCAAACTGACCAGATTGCTATTATCAGCCATCCATTGTAAAAGAAGCATCTCCAGAATTGATCAGACTTCATACCTAAGTGAGTTGCCAGCACATTGAACAAGGACCATTTAGTGTATAGTCACTACTACAACACACCGATTCTGATGATACAGGTGTATATCATGTTCTCTAGGAAGAGACATTCATTGTTCCTGTTATATCACCAAAAGAATAAACTTGGTTTTAAAAACCTCCTTTTTAAAAGTATACAAACTATACTATTTTTAGTGATGTTAATGAATTTTTATTTTTGTTAAACCTGAGGTTTTTTTTTTTTTTTTTTTTGGCTTTAAGCTAGAGGTTGAATTAGTCAAAGGCTATAAGCATGAAATTTCCTTGTTTATAGACAACATTAAAATATGATGTTCTTTATGGACACAGAATCCTAAATTGCCATTAAGACACTATCATAACTAGAGAAAACCTGTGTAGAACTCTGCAGTGTGCAAGTTTTAGCATTCCATAGTGTTTTCACAGTGCACCCTTACTAGCGGATTCTTGCAGCCTTGTATTCTATTTTCTGGGACTGAGCTATGGCTGTAAATAAGAGGACAGGTGGTTCGTAATTATGACTCACAATCATTTACATTAAGTGCTTTCTAAGTCTCTCTTCCAAGCTTTGGAGTTCAATGGATTGATGTGTGTAATGAAAGGATTGGAGAAGATTGGCTGATAAATCTATTTTCTGTGGCTGGAAAGTGTTTAATGGAGTGCATGTGCGCAGATAAAGCTATGGATATGTCTATATCTTTATTTACATGTAGATCTCCGTATTCCACAGTTTTATTGCATGTGTTTCTTTTAGTCTAATTCTTTTGCCTCTTCAACTACTGTCTGGTCTCAAATGAGACTTTCAGAATATATTACAGAAGATATCCTTGGTTCAAAATGTTGCCCTACTTATGTCCCTAACTTGGAAACACTGGGAATGTTTAGTCATGCACACATTCTTAGCAGTTTAAAATTATATTTGGGGACTGCAGAGAGGATAATGTAACTTTCATGACTGATGTGTTGTACTTGTTAAACTCAATCCCATTCTCACTTTTGAAATATATTCATAGTATTAAGTGAGTTTAGGGGATTAGTAAAATAACTTGATTAATCTATTACAAATTGAATTTTAGTTTTCCCAAGATACTAAAATCTCTATTTTGAATAACCTCTGAAACAATTTTAAACACTGAATACAGACTGAATTCATAATGGTATTTCTGTTCTTTAAATAAAATGAAAATTGACCTATTGAAGGACTTTTCATAAAATACATTTTCTTGAAATAATAAATATTTGTTATTTCTACTGTTGTTACTCATTTTCTTTCAAGGGAAAACTCCAAATAGCCAACTTTTAATAAAATTAGAAAGCAAAATTTAAAACTGCTGTCTCTTTTCAAAGTATGACTTATTTATACATTTAAGTTTTATTACCTTGTATACTACATGGAAGAGCAAGATGATGTGATCAGAATTGGCAGATTTGACCACTGAAGTCTAATTGCTTTTATATTATATGTGTAGATAGGCGGTTGCTGGTTAGCACTTCCTATGTTTTCTGAAGTGTTTATCAGAATCTCCATAGTAGCTCTTTTTTCTTTCTTTGTCTTTGGTTGCCTTCTCTCTCAGAATGTTGTCACATCACTCTCTTGCCTCCTGACATTTTATTTCTTTTAAATTACTTCCATTTTAACTGCCTTTCAACTATTCTAGACTCTTTCTGTAGTTTATCTTGTATCTGTGTATGCTCTCTTTGTTTTCTAGAAGTCTTCCACATCGTTAGAGAGTTAAATAATAATAATAATAATAATAATAATATTTTTTAGAAAGAGTCTCATTTTGTTACCTAGGCTGGAGTGTGGTGGCATAATCTCAACTCACTACAGCCTTGACCTCCTGGGCTCCCACCTCAGCCTCCTAAGTAGCTGGGACCACAGGTGCCCGCTACCATGCCCAGCTATTTTTTTTTTTTTTTTTTGTATTTTTTGTAGGGATAGGATTTTGGCACATTGCCCAGGCTGGTTTTGAACTCCTGAGCTCAAGTGATCTGCCTACCCTGGCCTCCCAAAATGCTAGGATTACAGGCGTGAGCCACTGTGCCTGGCCAAAATTTTTTTCTAATATAGCAGTAGGTTTAGGGCTAATGTCAGGGACTGAGACATAAACTCTGAAATATAAATGCATTTTCCTGTGCTTTAAAAAAATGTATGAATATTGTGATGACAAGGTAGTAAATTTAGAAAATATTTCACTGTGTTAAGGGTTTAGTACTGGCCAGAGAACTATTAAAAATTTTGTTTGTTTGTCTTAAGTGTAATGAAAATCAAGCTTAGCATTCATAAAAAGCTTAGCAATTCAGGAGTCTGTTGAATTAATACCATCCTCTGTCCCAAGTATGTTGGTAGAGGAATTAATATTTTAAAATTCTGCTAGCTGGCAAGTTTTATGATTGTCATATGATTGAATAATGGGATTTCTCATTGCTCTCTAAATCCTCAGGAAATCTAGCATAAAGGTTGAAAGCATAAACTCAGTAGAATTGCTAGATTAGAATTACTCATTCCTCTCCATATTAATTTTGCGGCCTTTGGCAGGTCGTAACCTCTCTCTGTCTTTTTTTTTTAATTTAATTTAATTTTTTGAGATGGAGTCTTGCTCTGTCACCTAGGCTGGAGTGCAGTGGCGCAATCTCGGCTTGCTGCAGCATCCGCCTACGAGGATCAAGCAATTCTCCTGCCTCAGCCTCCTGAATAGCTGGGATTACAGGCATGCGCCACCACGCCCAGCTATTTTTGTATTTTTGGTAGAGACTGGACTTCACCATGTTGGTCAGGCTGGTCTTGAACTCCTGACCTCGTGATCTGCCTGCCTCCACCTCCCAAAGTACTAGGATTACAGGCGTGAACCGCTGCGCCCAGCCTGGCAGGTCATAATCTCTTCATGCTTCAGTTTCCTCATGTGTAAAATGGGGATGGTAATACATATTTCATAGGCATTCTGTATTAAGTTAATAGGTTAAAAAACAAAACAAAACAAAAAAAAAACATATGGGACAGTGCTTGACACTTAGTAGACGTGTTAT
>NW_022437544.1:0-7500 GCF_009761245.1 Sapajus apella
CTGACTCCCCAATCAAGCTCTTTTGTCTTTTTCCTCCTCTTCTTTTTGTTCTTTTCCCTCTTCTTCTTTTTCCTCCTATTGCTTTATTTATTTTTTTGTTACTCCCACTTCCCCTTCCCCGTCCTGCTCTTCCTTTCTCTGTCTGTGCAACCACGTGCTTCAAATCTGTGTTTCTGGACTGCCTTCTCTAACAGTTCCGTGTGAGTGTTAGCAGAATGAAAACCAGATGGACCAGCAGTTCCCACTGTTATCTCCCAGTCGACTCTGGCAAGACTCCCTTTCTCCCTCCCTCCTTGGCATGACAGAAATATTTGCCTTTATTTAGGGAGACTTGTATTTGCTGCTGTACCTCTTCCCTCAGCTGCAACATAAGCGGGAAGCTATTTATTCCCTTGTTGCTGAGGTTGGTTGAGGTGAGTAGAATGTGCAATGAATTTAACTATTGAAAAAGCAATTTTAAGCCTGCCTAACTTCTGTATTTTTCTAGAATAAGTGACTTACTGGTTGTTAAATGCTCTGAATAGCAATCTGAAGACAAGCTTTTAACAGTAGACAATGCTGAAAATGCTCTTCATGTGTGTCCCTACCATCCTTCCACTCTAAACACTTTTATTCACTATAGGGACATTCGTTTTTATTCAGTCAGCAGCAGAGATTCAGAAATAGAAACCCTGATATTGCTGTTAACTCATCAATAATAATAATAGCAGCTCATTGTGCAAACGCTCTTATTAGAATGATGATTATTTTCATTCTCTAATTGTATCTTCCCTAAAGTGATATCAACATTATTTCAAATTTTAAACGTTGTGTGTTATTGCAACCCAAGCGTTCAAATTGCTTTGAACAAAAGTGAGGTAGATTTGGAATTGTGATAGTAGTGATTTGGGTTTTTCCTTTTCTTTCAATAATTGACCTTTAAATAATTTTGAGAATTTCTGACTGTGGTTATTATAACATTTTTAAAGGCTTATTCTTTCATAATATTTACTTCACTTTTCTAAAAGCCCAAGTCTGAGGTATTTGTGTCTATAACTGCAAGAGTTGCCTCAAAACATTTTGGGCGTGTTTGTGTGTTCATGTGCATGCCTCCACATGTTTGTGAAAGAATTGGATCTAAAGAACCAAAAATAGACTGTGATACTGCTGTTGACTAGCTCATCATGCAAATGTTCTTATTCAAATGATGATTGTTTTTATTGCATCTTTCTTAAAATGATACCAACATTGTTTCAACCTTTAAGTGTTTATTGCAACCGAAGTGTTAAGAAATTGCTTTGAGCAGATCAAAAAGTCTGTTGCGTTGATAAGTAGATTAGATTGAGAAAAACAGTTCAAACTGTCAAGGGAAAAGCATACTTAAGAGAAAGCAGTTCTGAAGTATGAATGTCCATTATTGGATAATCAAGAAATTTCTTCGTATCTGTTACATACTCATGAGAAAAATATTAAAAGTGTCTAGTTCTTTTTAGTTCTCCATGTGGGACTTTTACATTCTTACTCTGAGATTATTAATTGGAATATTGATTTCATGCTTTTAAAATGACAGGTCATAAATTTACACATTCGAAGTAAATAATAGCTTCACTTTGTTGTATAGTACATGACACTTACATAGCAGTGATTTTTAAAACAGGGCAGGAAATATTGAAGTGTGAAATATGTCTGGAAGACAATAACTTGTTTCAGCTAGGAGGCCAGAAAACTAAAGATGGCAAAGGGAAGGCAGGTGTTACAGAAAATCATTACAAAGAGCTGGCTCCTACCAGTGTCTCACCTGCATAACAGACTTCAGGTTTTTGTTATTTCTGAGCTGTCATGAGGAGTTCATTATCATCCTACTTCCTCATCTATTTTCTACCTCTTGCTAACATTGGCTGCAGCTTCCAGTGCAGTTGTGCTGCTGCATATAACACTACCAAGGTAGCATCTGCCTAAGCCAGAAATAACAATAGGATATAATATAACCTAGTTACAAATGAGGTCCTGCCATCTGTGCTATACCTTCTTAAGTGGGGTTTGGATGATAAAATCCTGATTTAAACTTCAGTAGATAAGCATATTTTATTGATAGAAGATGTTGAATTTCTTCTGTTCACTTGCTTTTAAAAAAGATAAACCCCACTTGAAAAATTGAGGTGCTTAAGGAGTAAAATAATATGTTCCTGGTGGCATCCTCCAGATCGTACTGAGAAGCACTCCACAATGCCAGACTCACCTGTGGATGTGAAGACGCAATCTAGGCTGACTCCTCCAACGATGCCACCTCCCCCAACTACTCAAGGAGCTCCAAGAACCAGTTCATTTACACCGACAACGTGTAAGTAGTCATTTCAGGCTTCTGAGTTTCAGTTTTAATGTTTAAATTAGATTTATCTCTGCAAATGAAAAATGAAGGGAAAATAAGATTCAGCATCAATGTATTATGCAGAAATGAAGCAAAAAAAATCATTTGTTTGCCAGTGAGTAGGTATTGAGCAGAGAAATATCATAGCTTAGGTATAATTTGTATGACTGCCAATATTTGCCTTCCTTTTTATTATTGCTTCAAAGTTGTAGTCTGCTATGATTTTAGCAAATGAAGTAGCAGTTGGTCTGTAATTGCAGTTGGTACCACTGTAACTTCTAATTCATCTTAATGTGGAACTCTTTATTTTAGTTTTTTCAGCATGCCTTGGGACACGAAAATATGCTATCATTATTTCTTGGTTACTTCTGATCTTCTAACACCATTTTCATCTATTTCAAACTGTTACAAATAATGTTAAAATCTAACATCTTTGAGTTAAAAAGGGTATTGATATGCAACAATATCATACAGAAAACTTTATAAAGTGAAAAGCATCTTTCTTGTCTTGAACCTATTAGACTTTTAGTAAAACTTTACTCCATTCCCGTTTGCCCAAGTCCTGTGTTCTGTCAGTGGAGTGTATTGCTTTTGGTACAATCCAAAGGAAAAGACAGAATATTATGACAGAATTGCAACTTCCCATTCTTTCCTGTATATTTCATTAGGGATAGTTGATAACTTTGTTTTAATAAATCTCAAAGTCTTGGTTGAAATTGTCATCAAGGACTTGTGAAACTAATAAATGTTATCGGTTGCAGCTATTTTTCACACTATGTGCTATGAAATCCATATGAATAAAAAATAACTAAAAGGCAAAAATAGATCTGTGGGACTATAAGGGATTAGCAAAATACACATCCCAGGCTATTTATGCCATGTTGCGCTGCCATTTAAAAGACCTTTCCAAATATGTAAGGAGCAGGCGACTGTGCAATGCCAAGTTGTAACCCTGTCATCTTATATGTGCTTTGTTGTTACCCAAAGCCATGGGGTAAGCAGATGTCTCCTGTGAGACGTCCTGGTGAGCTGGCATTTCTTGACAGGTTACTGTGATACTCACTGGGGACAAGAGAACCATATTATTTTGTCAAAATGAAACTTTTAAGAATACTATGGTCCTTAAGACAATTTCAAACTATATCAAAATTATATTAAAAAGATGGGTTTGATAAAGGTCTGCATACCAAATTAATTGACTTAACATGATAAAATCAACATTTTCTTTAATGCAAAGGTTGCAGATTTAAAAATTCTGTTTATTATGGATTATCAACTTTTTTGCTTTCTTTTTATATGTTTTAATGCATGTATTTATGGGTTACAGAGTGATAGGGATTATCATCTTGATGTTCAAACAAATTTATCAGAAATGAATTTGCTGAATTACCACCATTCCATGCTCTTGGCTGGATTGAGGTGTCCCATTTTGATTTCTTGAAGTAACACCTTGTTAAACACTATATCCATGTTGGCTTTGTATGTAAAATATGCATTTTCTAAAGAAGTGGTTAGGAAGTATGAGGGGGAGAAAATAGCCTTCTAATTGGGTGGTGGAAGGTTAAAACTTGAAAGTCCTATTCCTATAAACACAGCTGTCAGTTGTGTGTACAAAACATGATTAAAAATGTTCAATGATAAATTTAGTCTCCACCAAATGTACACGTTCTCTAGGGGAGCAGTTTGTAAAGAAATAGTCCTGTTATATTGATGTAAGCCTGCGACAAAAGGCTGACATCCGAAGCTGTTTGTTCTATGTTTGAAGCATTTCAGGTGGTTGGCATATGTGCACATGGGAGACAGGGCTGACTCTAGGTTGCAGCAGACTCTATTTATTATCAGCCTCTGTGCAGGATACCATCACTTAGTACGAGGAGTAAACCCATTTAGTTATAGAGTACCTGAGGATGCAGTAACCCTGTGAAGTCCAAGCATTTTACCAAAAGTCCCAACATTTAAAAGTTATAAAACCAGTAGATGTAAAAGGTAAGAGACTTGGTGGCAATTTCCTCATGCATGTCCTCTGTAAGTTTATGATTTTCTTCTGATTTTGTGCTCTTGACAGTAACTAATGGCACGAGCCATTCTCCTACAGCCTTGAATGGTGCCCCCTCTCCACCCAATGGCTTCAGCAACGGGCCTTCCTCTTCTTCCTCCTCCTCTTTGGCTAATCAACAGCTGCCCCCAGCCTGTGGCGCCAGGCAACTCAGCAAGCTGAAAAGGTTCCTTACTACCCTGCAGCAGTTTGGCAATGACATTTCACCTGAGATAGGAGAAAGAGTTCGCACCCTCGTTCTGGGACTAGTGGTAAGCAAATAGAAACCAACACAGTTTTCTTGGCATGGATGGGAGACTCAGATATGTAGACACCATTCTCATAACTATTTTGTTATAGTAGTTTCTACATCTATAGATGTAGATTTAGACAGTGTGTGCAAGTCTGATTCATGCTATAGTGACAATCTTTTATTTGTATTTATTTATTTTATTTTAAGTTCTGGGGCACATGTGCAGAATGTGCAGGTTTGTTACATAGATATACACGTGCCTTGGTGGTTTGCTGCATCCATCCCCGCATCATCTATATTAGTGACAGTCTTTTAAATTATGTGTTATATATTGACCCCACCAGAGTTTTTTGTTTGTTTTTTTACTATTTGACTAATAAAGATATGGTTATACAAATTTATTGTTATATTGGCCATAAACATGTGCAGTATCTATGTGTATATATGTGTGTGTATATATATATATATATATGTATTTAGACATATATTTACATGTCTATGCACAGACACACGTATTTCAGAATTTCAGTAAGTACACTCTCCTGGCATGCCTAGTAGCTTTCAATAATGACAAAATGGTTTTGTTATGTTGATTCACTCAATCTAATTGGGCGCTCATTTTAACTTTGTTGCTTTGGGGAATTTTTATCATTGGCCTAGATGAACAAGAATTTGTAACAACACATTCTTCTTTAATCTAGTGTCATTTTTAAGACTAATAACATTGAAATTTTTTATTGTAGTAAAATATACAGTTTGCCATTTTAACCATTTTTAAGTGTACAGTTTGGTGGCATTATGTATATCCACACTGTTATATAACCACCACTAATGTCCATCTCCAGAACTTTTTCCTCACCTCAAACTGAAACTTTCTATACTCATAAAACAGTAACTCCTCATCCCTTTTATCCCCAGTGCCTGGTAACCACTAATTCTTTGTTGTTTAAAAACACACAAACAGACACACACACACACACACACAGATACATACACAAATTTTTGTTATAGGTAGAATTACCAAAACCACTAGTTTGAGAAGTGAACTGTTGGGTTTTGCACATTATACTACATTCTGCACATTGTCACACTGGAAAATAGAACATCTTTTTTTACATTCGAAGTCACTTTTCCATGTGTTGTGATTTTCTATAGAAGTGGAGGATTTTTGAGTATTTAGGAAGGCTAGTTTCCCATAGCAAACTGAGTCATGAAGAAGCTATGAGTCATATATTCAGCTCTTTCATTGTTCAGGGTTATGGTGAACTAAAATTCGAATGATAGACACCAGTATCCATTTTCTTGAAACAGATCATTTATTTTCATTATATGAACCTATCGGGGCAAAGCCATACCAGTTGTGTATTGCAAAAGAATTTTCTGAATTAGAAGGCTGGGTGAGAGATTAGTGCAGAAGACGTATTTCAAATCACTATATCCCATATTTGACGGAGATTTTGCAGTTTAATTTGTAACCATTAACTGCCTCTCCTCCCTGCTCCAAGAACACAAGACTTCCATGTTTCTCACAATCTGTCAGCTCCACCTTGTAAACTTCCAAGACAAGAAGGTTATTTTCACAAAAGTTGTGTTGGCATACTTCAGATACTTTTGTCAGTCACTTTTCTTTTCCTTTTATTCATTCTTGAATTTGCATAATAAGCTTTTTAACATGTAAATAAGTTAGACCAAGGAAACACAAAGTAAATCCAAAGTAATACTTGTATCAAGTAAATGGTGAATGTGTTGTTCTTAGTGAAAATTGTTTTTTTTTTTAAAAATTGCCTTATAAATTTGACATGTTCTTTGTAGTGGTTCTATCATTTAAAATGCAGAGAAACTTGGTAGCTGTAAGTAGATTTTTCTCAAGTGGCATACTTTCATGTGATATACTTTAAAAGTATATATTTTTTAATATCGAAAAGCATACAGAGGAAAATAGGGGAAGACATTAATTAATGATGTCTTGCATATAATAGGCCATGAATATCCATTGAGTAGCAGACTTCTGTTTTAAACATTTAGCTTACAAGCCATTTTACATAATTCTTAGAACTACCATTTGAGGAGTATTTTGTGTGTGTGTGTGTGTGTGTGTGTGTGTGTGTGTGTGTGAAGGAGTGATTTTTTTACACATTTGACACATGGGTAAACTGAGTTTTACAGAGGTTAAGTAAAATATACAAGGCCACCCAACTAGTAGTGACAGGCCTGTGATTTGAAACTAGGCTCTAAATTATAATCACATTACGCTGATGTTTAGGTGCAGTTAAGAAAATATTAGGAAGTACTTTTTTGTTTTTTCTTTAAAAAAGTTTTTAGTGATTTTTTTTTTTTTTTTTTTGAGGTAAGGTGTTACTCTGTCACCCATACTTGAATGTGTTGATGACATCAAGGCTCACTGCAGCCCTGACCTTCCAGGCTTAATCAGTCCTCCCTTCCCAGCCTCCCATGTAGCTGGGACTACATGCACACACCCCACACCTGGCTGATTTTTTTTTGTGACAGCATCTCACTTTGTTGCTGTAGCTGGTCTCAAATTCCTGAGCTCAAGTGACATTCACGCCTTGGCCTCCCAAAGTTGCTGGGATTACAGGCATGAGTCACTGCACTGGACCGGAAGTACTGTTTTATTTTTATTTTTTAAATGAGCCATAGAAACGAAATTATAGATTAAAAAAAAATTGGCTCCTTGACATTTATTGTTGTAGATAGGAAGTTGATGTTTATTTATAGTTTTATGTGAAGATGTTTTGAGCGTGGGAGTATGAAGAACTTAGAACTTGGTGCTCCTGTTTCCCAAATTTTGTCAGTCATCAGAGTAATTGAAGGAACTGAAAAAGTTGAGACTGAGTTGTGATCCTG
>NW_022437544.1:12500-38968 GCF_009761245.1 Sapajus apella
GTTTAATTTTAACATTGTTATCATGTAGGAAGTCATCTCCATTGTTACAGTGTTTGCAAATACCCTAGTATTTTATATCTTACATAGAAATATGTTTGGTATGATTATGAGAACACTTAGAAAATTGACTTGAGGGGGTTTGGCAGGCAAGAGGAGGGAGAGCATTAGAACAAATAGCTAATGTTTATGGGACTTAAAACCTAGATGATGGGTTGATAGGTGCCCCAAACCAACATGGCACACGTATACTTATATAACAAACCTACACATTCTGCACTTGTATCCTGAAACTTAAAGTAGAAAAAAAATGTTAAAAAGAGTTCTTCAGAGAAAAGGAAAATGATATAGGTCAGAAACTTGGTTCTACATAAAGAAATAAGGAGCACTGAAAGGAAAAAAAAATGAATTTGAGGTCCAAGTAGCCAGCCATAGTTCCTGTCCATGATTCTCTAGAAGGCTATTTTTTAAAGCTCTTGGGCCCAAAGACTGAGGCAGCCAGGACCTCTCCTGTATTCAGAAATGCTTTTCTACCTGATGGGTTAATTGGTGTACATGGCACCTGGTTCCTACAAATAAAATCTTCAAGTTGCAAAGAGATTTACATGATTGATCTTTCCTGGAATTGTTACTGGGGATGAGTGCTGTTCACTCTTCCCAATATCCCCTCCTTTCCTCTTCCTTACTGGCCTTCCCCAAACAATAATAAAAATAAGAGAGAAAACAATGACAGTCTGGCTTTATAATGTCAAAGTAAGTTCAGAGTAAAATGCCTTCTTAGGTTTTCATTTTAATGCCTTACTACATGTGAAATTGCCTCCTTCTCTTTTATTACATTTGAGATTGCCAGAATTACCCATCAGCCTATCAACCAGCCTGTTCTTTATTCAAGGTTCTGGGCTAGCTGAGGAGGAAGAGTGACCAGTATACCGGATTTTTTCTAACATTAGAAGAAGAGAGAGAGTGTGTGTGTGTGTGTGTGTGTATTTATTCCTTAGAATAAGGCTGATACAAAGAAGGCAGATCACTTTTGTAGAATACTAGTATATACTGCTTTATGCATTAATTCCAACTGGAATATATGACCATACTGAGACCAGTACCTAAATTTTATGAACTTGATGACTATGAAAAATAATCTCTATGTTCATGTCTATAATTTTAATTGTATTTTTATTTGAAGTTAGTAGCTGACTAAAGATACATTCTAGGATTAGCCTGCTTGACCTTTGTGAATCACTAGATATAAAATTGAATGTGTCAAGGAACCTATTCTGAGATTAATTTGACTGTGCTTATGTTTTGTGTACCCTCAATCTTCCCTGGGGAGAACAAAAGCTCTTATGGATAGAACTAGGTTCTCCCATCCCATAGAATATACATTCGCATATAAAGAGACCTTAAAAATAATGTGCCACTTGCAATGTTATCAGTGAAGAAATACGAGAGAGGTAAAGTGATCTACAAGGGTCAGTCACCTCACAGTTAGGGCAATCTGGGCATGTGGTAGCCCAGTGCTGAGATCTGTGCTTGTAGTTGCAGCCCATGGCATACATTTGACCTTTGATTTAGCTACGTTGCATACTCTGCTCCAGTGTTCAGAAAGCAGAGTAAGTCAACAGGGCAGAAGAAGCCTTTCAGTCCTTCCTCTCATTCCTGTCTCGCCCTTGCAGGCCAACTTGCCCCTGCTGCAGCGTGAGCTCCTCCACTGCGCAAGACTGGCCAAACAGAACCCTGCCCAGTACCTCGCCCAGCATGAACAGCTGCTTCTGGATGCCAGCACCACCTCACCTGTTGACTCCTCAGAGCTGCTTCTCGATGTGAACGAAAACGGGAAGAGGCGAACTCCAGACAGGTGAGAGAGAGGAGGAGCCTAGACAAACCATGGCCTTTTTCTCATACCTGTGGCATAAGGAAACATGATTCATGTCATAATTAAACTGCTGGCCTATGTGTCTTGAACAATAGCAATAAGCCATTGTGGCCATCTTGGGAATCTGGCTCTGGCCTGGGATTTTACAGAGTTTTGAATCTCTGGCCTGTGACAGTTTGGCTTTTGTGTAGGTTGATCTTTCCTGTTTGTAATATTAAAGCTAAATGATGAAGATAAATGATTTTCAGATTTGTCAAGTACCACTGATGGCTCTTAGACACACGTCAGTATTAAAATTCTCATTTATTATGTAGTTCAACCCAACGGCATACTTTACCTTTCAATATTCTGAAATTTGCTTGTCCTAGTTTCCTTAAAATGTGATGGTTTTGAAGTTTGTTTGTATATATTTTTTTAACATGGTACAGTAGCTATTTGTTTTGGTTTGTATATGAACTAAAAGAAAACTTCTGGGACACTAGGTGAACTGAGAAAAGATATACAGTAGAAACAATAGATGATATTTTTGCTGAAAAATTTACTTTTTAGATACTGTTCTATCAGATACTATGCTGTCATAACTGAGAATTCTAAGAAATGTAAAGTAAAACCACTTCTCCATTAAACCCTACAGAGTACTTGTTGAATAAAGTATGCACATGAAATTTCCCATGTACCGTATTAAAATAATTTTTGCGAATACCTCATCCTCATATATAATTATCTTCTAGTATAGGGATGCAAAGTCTTATTAGCATCGTTTTGCAGAGTATTTGTGAGATACAGAGAATTTTACAGTGAAGCTATATTCAAAAACTTATTTATCATGTACTTTGCTTTCTTTCTTTGCTTATCTATCCTCTTTTTCTGCATTTCATCAGACATGGGTGTAACAGCCTTCATGAGGTTAACACTGGCACAGTTATGTTCCACATTCATAAGAGCTTAAGATCTTTGAAGCTTCTCAGAGACATCTATTTGTGACCGACTTAGCTATCCTTAAATGTATTAGCTGCTTTGCAAATCAGAATGTTATTTAAAAGCCAGCCAGTTTACATATTGTTATTACATAATCCTCTGTTAAGCAGTTTTTATGCTACAATCTCTGGAATTTTGCTCCTCTTGACAGAAAACCTCTTAATAGTTTAAAATTCCTAAAGCAAATAGTTAAATATTAGTCTCCTTTTGACGTATTGTATGCTTACCTTCATATATGATCTACAAACAGAGCTACTTTCTTATTCTTGCAAGTCATATTTTCTTGGTCATATTTAAGAGTGAAATAGAGCCCTTGGTACTTTAGCTTTTAAGGGGAATTGCTTAATCCTGTTGCCTGAGTGGCCTGTCCACATGGTGCTGAAAACCAAGAGGTGGCTCAAAGATAGATGATTTATATGTGCATTCCTGTTTGATCTGAACCCATTTACCCTGCAGGAAATAAGTATGACATACCAATACTGAGGTATTTTAGCTCCATGTTTCCAGGATTACATGATAAAAGAATGAAAGAGAGACTGGATGGAAAATTGAGAAGGAAATTTATTTAGGGTTATTGGGGCAGGGGGGAGTGTAACAGGGAAATATTTTGATAGCTAAGATAAATGTAGAGATGATCCTATAGGCAAAATTGAAAATGGACACAACTTATTCTGGCATTCCTAATTGTTAAATAACCATAACAGGGAATATGAAAATCTGTTTCATTCATTTCTCTATATTTCCAGCTATTTTCCCACTAGCTCTTTTCCAGTATTTTATATTTGAATGTACTGTGACTTTAGACTATCCTTGGACAGTCCTAAGGTAAGTGCTGGGAAGCATGTTAACATTGATATGAAAACTTCATTTTAAATTCCACAAATGCTCAGCATTGTTGTTTTGATGCTCCATTGCTGTGCATGCATCGGTGTATGCATTCAGTCAGGTAGAACTCTCCTAAAAAGAGTCTTTGGTCTGATTTTCCCTTTAGTTTTTCATGGACGGTTGCCAGAGTCGGAGTTCACATGGTTAATCTTTGGATGGAACATTCTTTATCAAATGGAGCCCTGAAGTATACATTATATCGCAAAGATGGCAAATGGGTTGGTTTCCTTAGAGTTAGGAGGAAGGGTAATGAGAATATGTTGTGTAAATACATTTGTATCTTGTGGGAATTTGATCAGAGCCAAGAAAATATGGGCCTCTACAGTATTTTTTCTTTTTGCATATATTTTCTGCATCTTGTTTGCATATGCATTTTCCCCTTCCCTGGTTATTTATCTGTACATCCAGATCTACTATATGAAATTTTATAGAGTATGGAGCTGTCTGACAGCAGAGCTTTTTTTGTTTTACTGAATGTTTTGTTGGTGCATATGGTCTGACATGGATGAGCAGCCACGGTGAGATTTTGGAGTCTATTAAACTGGCTCATTAAAAAGATCAATCTGTTTCTGTAATAACACTGGGAGCCATCAGTCACTAAAAGAGGGAAAAACTGACACCTGAGGAGAAAACACATTTTGGTAATTTGTTCATGACATGTCATGAACAAAAGAGCACTCTATATTTTGTTTACAACTTTGGGGGCTTAAATTCTGTGACGATTGCTGAGTTAATGTACTAAACAGTCATCACGTGTTTCAGGGATGGTTTTTGGCAAATTTAACTTTCTTCTGATCCTTAAATATGATTGTCACTGGTAATGTTTTTTTCTTTTTTAAAACATTATTGTTATTTACAGAGAAATGAGTAATCTAAGGAAGTCTATGAAATCTTTCTTTTTTTTTTTTTTTCCTGTATGGAACAGTGAAATGTTTTTTACTTTCTTTTAAAAATAGCTCTAGGGAGCATCTCTGAACAAGGATACTGAATTTGTAGGTCTGTGAGAGAATATTGAAGAACCCAAAGTAGAACAAGACAATTTTTATTATAAAATTGTTATTTCTTTTCTAAAATATTAGGGAAAATAAGTCGAAAATTCTGATTTCTATTTGTTAATATGTAAACGTCAGTTATTTATAGTAGGCTGTTATTCTTTTACCATTCGGTGGTGGGAGATGCTGAAGAAGGGAATGCAATCTTTCTTTTGGAGCCATGTAAACGAAATGAACACTCTCACAGATAGAGCGTAGAAGCTAAGGCTCTGCTTAGAGAGCCATGGTGGCTCATATAGACACAGCACATTTGTGTAGGAGGAGGGAAAATAACTGTTAGATAATGCTTCCTTTCTTTGAGACTGCAGAATGGG
Organism: Sapajus apella; assembly: GCF_009761245.1. Taxonomy (NCBI): domain Eukaryota; kingdom Metazoa; phylum Chordata; class Mammalia; order Primates; family Cebidae; genus Sapajus; species Sapajus apella. The sequence goes on from NW_022437544.1 coordinate 17,600, forward strand.
TTAAAATTATTACGATTGAAAGAAAACAATTGTGTTACGATGATGACCATTGCTGTCTTTCTTTTCTCAGAGATTTGGTATCACAGCTTTTTGATCTAATTTGCCTTTAGTATTGTGTTCTTACCTGTGATGCTACTTTTCTGATTCAGTTTTTCTTGCTTAAGAAATCAAATAATCTTTGGTTTTGTATGGGTAACGTTGTTTTGTTTCCCATTTTGTTCCCTCTACTGTCTCAAGTGATTGATGGTTAAGTATTAATCCCCTTCTTATATATCATTATTTTAATATCATTATACTTTACATTACTCTCAGTTTAACATTTTTAAACTTTTAATACAATGGCCATGTAGTTGGATTAATATGTATTTTCTCCTCCACTAAGAATTAAACATTATTCTCTAAAAAGACTTACTTGAACTTTAGAATTATAGAATTATATATTTTGTCAGCTAAGAGGGAGCTTATGGATATACCAGGCTCCAGCCCCTCCCTCCCCCTTTTTTTTTTGAAGCGTGGTCTTGCCATGTTGCCCAGGCTGCTCTTGAATTCCTGGACTCGTGTGATCCTCCCACCTCAGCCTCCCAAAGTGTGGGGATTACAGGCATGAGTCATCACATCCTGCCTTTTTACATTTCATACCAAAAGAAAAAAAAAATTACACATGCTTTAAATTTATGGATTTTCTTACGGGGTGTTATTTGTATCCTTTTTTGTTTTTTTAAGACAGGGTCTCACTATGTTGCGCAGGCTGGTCTCAAACTCCTGATCTCAGGTGAGCCTGCTGTCTCAGGCTCCCGAGTAGCTAGGACTACAGGTGCATGCCACCACACCCAGCCGGCCCCTGTCTCTTTATTCGTTCATGAGCTAATGCCCAAAGAACTTGCCTAAAGTTGCAGAGCTTCTTAGTGAAGAAACAAGCATATTTGCATACTTGAAATCTTCCAGTTGCACAAAATATGGTTTTTTTTTTAATGTGTAGAATTTATTTAAGAAGGGGTTTCACCATGATGGCCAGGCTGGTCTTGAACTCCTGACCTCAGGTGATTCACCCACCTCAGCCTCCCAAAGTGCTAGGATTACAGGCGTGAGCCACCGTGCCCGGCCCAAAATATGTTTTAATGTGCAGAATTTAAATAAGGAAACTCAACTAAGAATTGAGTTGAGTTTTTTTACCTTACTTTCCCTCATTTATTTTCCATAGTTGCTCAAGTGGGCAGATGCCATAGTATAGCACTCTGAAGTTTTATATATCTTTTTAACTATAGAAGAGCCACAGCCAGCCTGTATTCCTGGCTTAATGGATTGGTTAGCAAATGGTGAAGGTTGGAGGGTCAGAGGCAGTAATTTTGAAATCATGTTGGTTGTATTTGTAAGATTGCTCATGACAGTACACACCAACTAAACCAAATAGGTCCACTTTTTTGTTTCTGTAAAATGAAGGATAATTCACTATTTTTGTTGTTCTAAAAGAAAAGGCAAATATACTTTACAAGGAATTGTAGGGTTAATTGTGCGAATAAGAATTAGAATTTTATAACCTACTGCATTCAGTATTCTATAAAAAAATCCAGGGATTTTATATCACATTTTTATACATTCTAGTTTGTGTTGCCTCTATTATGTATTCCATAGTTGCAAAGAGTAATTTTTCAAAATATTAGTCATATCAATTGGGAGGCCTTCCAGTGAAATAAAACAAAATTATATTTATTTTATTTTATTTATTTATTTTGAGACAGAGTTTTGCTCTTGTTGCTCAGACTGGAGTGAGTGATCTTGGCTCACTTCAACCTCTGTCTTCCAGTTTCAAGAGATTCTCCTGTCTCAGCCTCCTGAGTAGCTGAGATATCAGGAGCTTCCACCACACCTGGCTATTTTTTTTTTTAATTTTTTTTTTTTTTTTTTTTTTTTTGAGATAGAGTATAGCTCTGTCACCCAGGCTGGAATGCAGTGGCGCGATCTTGCCTCACTGCGACCTCCACCTCCCAGGTTCAAGCAATTCTTCTGCCTCAGCCTCCCGAGTAGCTGGGATTACAGCTGTGTGCCACCATGCCTGACTAATTTTTGTATCTTTAGTAGAGATGGGGTTTCACTATTTTGGCCAGGCTGGTCTCAAACTCCTGACCTCGTGACCTGCCCGCCTTGGCTACCCAAACTGCTTGGATTACAAGTGTGAGTCACCGTGCCCAGCCTAATTTTTTGTATTCTTAGTAGAGACGGGTTTTCGCCATGTTGGCCTGGCTGGCCTCAAACTCCTGACCTCAGGTGATCCTGCCTCAGCCTCCCGAAATACTGGGATTACAGGCATGAGCCACTGTTCCTGGCCACAAAATTACATTTATATATTAAAGATAACAGAGTTATAGAGGGTATTTTGTTCTCTCCACATTCAAGCTTCAACTTTAACTTGTTAGCCTAATTTCTTGCTGTGCCTTTAGGGTCTAACTTTACTGCATGCTCCTCATGTCTTAGTCTGTATTCCAGCTGATATTTTCTGCTCTCTTTCCTAGTTCTTATATGTCATCATTTCTATTAGTACCTCACAGCCTAACTCAATATCTACTATTTGAGTGAGAGCTTTTCCACTATGAATACTGTAATAATGGCTGCTATTTACTGAGCACTTTAGGTATGCCGGGCCCTGTGCTAAATAATTGAGATTAACATATAGTACTTCTTTCCTCACAATCCTGTGACATAAATTCAAGAAGGCCAAGTAATGTGCATGAAGTCACATGGCTTGTCAGAGGCCCTGATGGGATTCTGACTCCAGGTTTTCAGACTCAAATGCCCATGCTCTCATAACCATGATTCTGTACCATCAGCCTCTGAACACCCTTGCTTGAAAACAAAGTGCTTTGATTAACTTATTGAATGCCAACTTCATGTTAGGCCCTTAGATTGTTTCCTGTAGTCCTCCCCATAGCTTTGAGGTAATCACCTCCCATTTTGCAGGCAGAAACACTGAGGCTCTTAGAGGATTAAGCCTCTTGAGTTCATATGGCCAGCAAATAGTAGAGCCACAGTTTGAAGCCAACTCCATGTGACTCCAAAACCTCTGTCCTTCTGAGTACACATTCTGGACTAATCTCTCACTCTGATCTCCCATACTACTTTTGTTCTGTCTTTAATGATACCTCCTGTATACATGCCCTGTATGAAAGTATAGAAGTCTTGTAGCTCCAATTAAATCATTTTAATGGTAAAGAATTAAAGTCTGTCCTAATTCATAATCTTGTGGAAGGTCGAGGGACCATGTTTCTCTCATCTTTGTACTGCCACTGAAGTGCAGGATAGAGCAATACACATTCTGGAGACCTAAAACAAAGCAAAACACTGCAAACAAAACAAAAACCACTATCGAACAAATAATTCAAATTAAGCTTAATGCAGTCCTTTTTAGTAGTGTATTAAATGGTCTCTCCCCCAGGCACCTTTATTTATTTATTTGGTTAAAAAATGCATTTCTGAAATACAATAAAAACAGCCCCGGACAGCCCAGGAACCAAATGCCATGATTGGTTCACTGCCCAGAAAAAACTGGAGGGCTCCAATAGAAACATACAGATGACAGATTCGAATAAGAAAGTAGAGTTCCAAACAGCAGGAGCAGCAGAAATTGAATACTTCAGCAGTGGCAGAGATTAAAAAAGGCAAGGGGAACAGCCAGTAACAGACAGCCTAACTGTTGAGCAGATGGTCAGCTTCAGACACGTGACAGAAGCATTCCACCTTCTCACTGCTGGAGGGAAGGCTCAGATGGCCCCTCCAACTTGCGTATTGCAATTCTTGAAGGTCTGAGCATCACGTTTGTGTGTCTGGAGTGGCAAGTATCCACATGCCTCTTACTTACTTCTAAAGGTCTTAGCACACTGCTCAGAACGTTCTCACTCCTAGGTGGTTGTTTAGCGATGGAGAGGTTAAGGGTGCTTCTCTCCCTATGGCCTTATAGTGATGGTCCTGTGGCATTCAGCTCTCTGTTCTTCATCTAAATGTCCCACTCCGTCCAGAGTGATAGCAAAACAGAAACCACTGCAGGTTGTCATGAAGAATTAGGTTTGATTTTCTTCTTAAGGAGGCTGGGGAGTCTGTAATATATTTTGTTTCAGTACCTTACTCAGTACCAATAAAAGTGTATTATGTGAAATTCTTATCTAAAGTCACCTCTTTCCTAACAGTTTCTGAAGAGACCTTTTGCTGAATTATGTGTTGAAAACATGATGACGAGAGTGATTTTCCTTTCCTTGATTCAATGTCTAGTCCTTCTATGGCAACCTTAACAAACTGCACTTGTTAGAAAAGGAGAGGAAGGTGTGTTTGATGCTATTAGTGTCTTTGGTCTGTGTTTAGTAGAACTATCTTCCTAAGATTTAGATACAGACTTCTAAAATATGAGTAAAATAAAGTAAGTCCTCAACATCTGGCCTCAAAGGAATTTTAGACCCAGTGTCTCATTCCTGCTCATTTTTCAAGGAGCTACGGCCTAGGGATGGGACTTGGCTGGGCTGTCGAGACAAACAGCAAACAAATCTGGGGGCCCGTGGCTCTGGGGGAAGCTGGCAAAGAGGGATTGTGGTGGGACAGGGCCAAGGCAAAGGTATCCTGGGACAGGAAGGAAGGACCCGTGTAGAGTTGCTTGAGATCAGCAGCAGGACTTGGATTTGGAAAAGAAGGTTGAAGAGTGACTTCAAGTTTCTACTTGGGTGACTAGGTAGAAGATGGTACAGAAAGCGAAAGAGAAATGAGGCCACTGTGGACTTGTGAAATATCTGTTGAAACTCAGATAAGTGAGTGTGTAAGACATGTAATTGAAATAAATAAGTAAGTAACAGGATGAAGATTAGAGTTTAAGTTTCTTCCTCTCTAGGTTTATTGTGCTCTACCAATTTGCCTCCCCCCAAAACAATATTTATAGTATTTCCTCACATTAAAAAAAAATCATAATCTAGAGAAAAACACTTAAACCTGCTTCTGCCATGTAGGAGATTTGTCCTCTTGTTCTGCTTATTGTCATGATTTTATAATGGATTTTTTTCATACTTCCCTGTTCCTTGAGTGTTACACAGTTTTATATAAATGTTACTAAGGGATTACCAGCACACACTAGTTAATCATCATTTTAAAAATATTTCATGTAGAGTTTTTGTTTTTATTTACTTTTATTTTTTCCTTGAGATGAAGTCTTGGCTCTGTCACCTAGGCTGGAGTACGGTGGCACGATCTCGGCTCACTGCAACCTCCGCGTCCCGGATTGAAGAAATTCTCCGGCTTTAGCCTCCCAAGTAGCTGGGACTACAGGCACTTGAGCTCCACCATGCCAGGCATTTTTCCTTTTTTTTTAAACTACAGACGAGGTTTCACTATGTTGGCCAAGCTGATCTCAAGCTCCTGACCTCAAGTGATCCGCCCGCCTCAGCCTCCCAAAGTGCTGGGATTACAGGCATGAGCACCACGCCCTCGCATAGAGTTTTTAAAAGTCATTTACTTTTTTCGTCTAATAGTTTAAAGCTTCTGTTTTTGAGGAGCTGGAAAAAAAAAAAGGGCCTGAGGTAGGATAAGGTAAAAATTTGGTTGCCTCTTAATTTGTTTTTACAAATATACTTTCCTATTAGTCCCATTTTACTGAGCAGAATACTGAAGCCAGAAAGTTGAGTAACTGGAAGTCACATGGCTGAGTCCTAAGGGCCCCTTGTCCTTAGAACATTAAACCTCGAGAGAGAAGTGAGTGTGAGCTAAATGTTGAAGTGGTTAGATTGTGATGAGGAAAGCGTCTTCTGGTAAGGAGACAGAACATCCTCAGGTAGACTTCTTAACTTAAAAAACAAACCTTTCAGAAATCCTTGAGACATAACAGACTTCTCACTTCAGATTTCTACTAGAATTTGAGTTACTTCAAGAGTATACTGGTATGGGACAATGAAAAGTGTTTACCAATTTTGCCTAATACATTGAAAAGGGCAACAAAGAATGCAAATATGGAGTTCACCCACGCAAATGAAATATAGATAGTTGTAGGCATTTCTAAGAAGTAGACAAATGGCAATTACATTGTTTGAGTTACCCTTCTGAACATACATCCTTTGAATACAATTGGCCTTATAAGTAGACATTCATAATTTCAGACAGCAGCAGAGAGACCCTTCATAGAAGCTTTATTCTTATGGATAGTAAAAAGGTTTGTGTTTTCTTCTCCCCTGCCCCCCAACCTTTTTTTTGAGACAGCGTCTCACTCCATTGCTCAGGCTGGAGTGCAGTGATGTGATCACGGCTCACTGCAGCCTTGATCTCTTGGGCTTAAGTGATCCTTCTGCCCCAGCCTCCTGAGTAGCTAGGACCACAGGTGTACGTCACCATGCCCAGCCAACTTTTTGATTTTTTGTAGAGACAGGATTTCACTCTGTTGCCCAGGCTGGTCTCAAACTCCTGGGCTCAAACACTTCTTCCCCCTGAGCCTTCCAAAGTGTCAGGACTATAGGCATGAGCCACCACACCCCTGCAAGTTTTAATGTTTTACTGTTAAAATGTAAACTGCCCCTGTGAGGTGATGAGCTTTATTATTTCAGTAGGGCCAGCAGGGTGATGGGCCCGAGGATAGGCCAGTAAGACATGATCGAAGTGAGAGAACAGACTAAAGTCCTAGCCTGCCTTTTAGGACATTACTGCCCTTACTTTAGGAAAAAAAAAATGTGTTTTTCCTCCCATTTAATTGGGTGTTTGAAGAAATAGCACTGAACAAAGGGTTCATCTAAGGATGAAGATAAATAGCATACCTAACCAATTAAACATTGTAAAAATTATCCCAATGTTATCGTTGCTTTCGTTGATTAAGAAGAAAGAAAACTAGAAGTTGGGGTGGTTTGACCCAAATGGATCAAAGAAAGATGTGTCATTATTTAGAAATGCTATAGGAGCTGCACTAAGATAAGAGGATATTTTCTAGTGTTTGGACAAAAACAAGGTATAAATAATAAATTGTTCAAAGCAAGGAACGGAAAACTTGACCAAGGTGGTTGCCTTAGGTTCTTATGGTTTGGCCAGAGAACTATCAGCGCTGTGTGTTTTGATCTGCATAACTATGGCATTTAGCTGTAAATATAGAATACTTGAATTGCAGAGTTTGCAAACTAGAAGGGACTGCAGAAATCATCTAGTCCAGTGGTTTTCAAAAATTGATTTTAGCCGCAGACTTTTTCCTTTAAAAATGAAACCTTAGGTGGAACACTGATTATTGAAACATAATAAGAATTTGGTTCCTCTGTCACTTTAAATCTTGAAAATCTTGATTGTTTGGAGAAAAAGTTCTTCATTGCCTACAGAATCCCTTAAGCACCTCTGGTGGCCCAGTTTGAAAACCACTGATCTAGTCCAACCCTTTCATTTTACAGATAAATAAACTGAGGTCCAGAGAGGTTAAGTGACTTGACCAAGATCACACAGCTAGTCATGGAAGAGCCAGGACTAGATCTCAGGTCTCTTGATTACCAGTCCAGTGCTCTTTCCACCACACCACACTGCCGGTAAGATAGGTGCTGTGTTAGTATTATGTTCAGAGCCACCAATAGTCTTCAGTATTTTCTAGCTGATTTATGCTGATGATATGCATTGAATATTGAAGTGTATTATTCAGAAATTTGTAGGATATGCAAATACAGATTAGAATCACATAGGTATTCTCTTAGAAGATAAATCGGTAGCTAGAATGTCTCACTTTATTTTAAAAAATTATTTTAAAGCAATGCAATTAGGTAATGTCTGAGCTATGTGGATATTTTAGTCTGATATTAATGATCAATATGTAAGGAGTCAGTATGTTTCAGTGTAGACACATACTTTCATGGGAGCGGCATTAGGACTCCTGGCTGCCACTCCCTTGGGGGCCATGCTGTGCCATCATTTCAAATATTGGCCAGTTTTTTGTCTCTAGAATGGTACATCCCTCTTAGTATGTAGTGGGCATGTTCTTTAACGTTAAGTTCTACAGATTTGCCCTCAGTTCTTTTTTTGGTGGGGGGGGAAGAGTTTTGCTGTTAGCGCTCAGGCTGTTGTACAATGGCACGATCTCGGCTCATTGCAACCTTTGCCTCAGGTTTAAGCGATTCTCCTACCTCAGCCTTTTGAGTAGCTGGGACTGCAGGCATGCATCACTATACCCAGCTGTTTTTTTTTTTGTTTTTTTTTTTTTTCTTTTTCTTTTCAGTAGAGGCAAGGTTTCACCATGTTGGACAAGCTAATCTCAAATTCTTGACCTCAGGTGATCCACCCGCCTCAGCCTTCCAAAGCAGGCTTGTGAGCCACCACACCCTGCCTCATGTAGAGTTTTTAAAGGACATTTATTTTCTTTCTCTAATAGTTTACAGCTTCTGTTATTGAGGAGCTGGAGGGAAAAAAAGTCTGAGATAGGGTAAAGTATAAATTAGGTTGCCTCTTAAATTGTTTTTACAAGTGTTGTTTCCTATTAGTCCCATTTTACGGAGCAGAATACTGAAGCCAGAAAGTTGAGTAACTAGAGGTCATATGGCTGATTCCTAAGGGTCCCTGCCCTCTCCAGAACAGTACATCTTTCTTAGTATGCAGTGGGCATGTTCTTTAACATTAAACTCTGAAGATTTACCCTCAGTGCTTTCTATGTGTATACCTTCTGTCTCTTAGTCCTTTATTCTTCTCAACCTGGTATGTATGAATTGTCACTGGGCTCCACCCTAAATGGGCATAAAGGACAGTTCATTGTAGAATCCTGTTGTCACTGATAATCTCTGTTGTTGATTCAGTTTCCACCTGGATTCCTCTGGTATTATCAAAGACTGTCACTAGATGCTGGGAAAGCAGAAAAAGTGTCTCCATGCGGTTGTTTTACTACCAAAAATAAAAAAGGCATGTAGAAGTCTGCAGCCACTGTGAACTGATAGAATTCTTATGAGGAAATGTCCCTGGGAAAATAGATGTTACCACAAGTCTAAAGATAGAGTGCTGGTCTTGTAAGTAAAAAGTAAGTTTGGGAGCTGTGATTACAGTCAAAGTTGAATATGGTTTGTTTCTATCTTATTGAGTATATTAGGGGCTAGTCTCTAAGCCATAGAAATATATACAACCAGAAATTATTTCTTTCGTCCTACTTTTGTTTGAGAATCAAGGAATTGTGACTAGTTATCAGGTCTTATTTATAGAATGCATTCCTTCTGAAAGCCAGGTTCAGAGTTCTTCACATGATGATGTGTCCTCAGGGTGTTCCTGTCCTGCTGTATGACCTGATAACCCCAGACAGGATACACCAGCTCTCTGGGTGTGTATTTCCTCAACTTTAAGGAGGTTGACCTAGATCTTCCTTCTAGTCCAGGCTAGCTCTATACAACTGCTGATTATTTCAAGGGTATACTGTATGGGACAATGAAAAGTATTTGCTAACCCTTGGTGACTCAAGATAATGTCAGGGTCCCAGACATTGCATTGCATACTGCGTTTGCTCAGTTTGAGCCTTACTTTCCTATAGAACTTTCTGTGATAATGGAAATGTTACATATCTGTGCAGTCCAGTACAGGTGTTGATCGACTTACCACCTATGCAACTTAGACCATTCGACTTTACGACCACAATCGCTAGCCACGACTGCTCTGCATCTGGCAGCGCAAACGTTGCCCAGCTGGGCGTACGACAGTGCGGACCAGCTTCCGGCAGCACTACCATCTCCGCGTGCACCATTTCAACTGTACATATAGCCTACTCAACTTAAACGACCAAATCGTGTTATGACCGGTCCGCGGTCCTGACCGTGGTCGTAAGTCGAGCATTAGCTGTATTGAAGCCACTGGCCACACGTAGCTGTTGAGCACATGAAATGTGGCTATTGATACTGAAGAACTGAATTTTAAGCTTTATTTAATTTTAAGTAACTTACATTTTAGGTTAAACAACCACATATAGCTATTGTATTGGACAGCAGAGTTCTTAGATCTTCTTTGACACAAAAGTCAGATATCAAGTGGAATAGGTGTACCTTAAGTGTTCATGGAGAGAGTGGTGATGTTTTACTTTGGTGAATCTTCATCAAACACAGTTGGTCTTAGGGAAACTCGTTAGAAATCAAGCACTGTTTTTTGAGTGAAAATGTTATCTGCAGGTGACTTGATTTTCCTCTTGTTTGTGACTTAACCGCATGAACTTCAACTGAAAAGATATTTGCTAATTTGATGAGAAATGAAGCATTTTCTCCTGTCTGCAGGCTTGTGATCCATGAGGTCTTGGTATGGGTCTCAGTGAATTCCCATATGTTTTCTGGGAAGCTGAGTTTATAAGGTTTCTGGCCAATAAAAAATATTCTGTTTTTTATTCCTAGCTCAAATATGAGTGACTGAAATGTGCTGGTTTCTGAAGAGATGATGAAATAAACTCTTGTTTTTTCCTTCTTAGAACCAAAGAAAATGGCTTTGACAGAGAGCCTTTGCACTCAGAACATCCAAGCAAGCGACCATGCACTATTAGCCCAGGCCAGCGGTACAGTCCAAATAACGGCTTATCCTACCAGCCCAATGGCCTGCCTCACCCCACCCCACCTCCACCTCAGCATTACCGTTTGGATGATATGGCCATTGCCCACCACTACAGGGACTCCTATCGACACCCCAGCCACAGGGACCTCAGGGACAGAAACAGACCTATGGGTAAGACTGAAGGATCTGTTCACTTCTTATGGGGTTGGATGCTTGAAGACTTGCACCGTTACTTCTCAACTGAATTTGAAGCTTGAAATCTGTGATAGGGATAAAAATTCTCTTCTCTTGCTTTATATCGTCTCCTTTATGAAAAAAGCTTGATTGGTATTAATAGGCTTTTCAACAGCTGTGTGCTCTCTCTCCAAATCACTTGTATTCTTAAGACAGTGCATTAAATTTCTTTGGAGGAGGGCATCTAGATTAATACAAAACCCTCAATTGTTGGTAACAAATGCAAAATAATTTTTTTAGCTTGAATTCTCTTTTAACATGAGACTTCATATGCAGTCTGCCTGCCACGGTATTTTTTAAAAGTCAGTTTATTTTCTTGCGTTGTATCTTTTGTTTCAGATAGTCTCAATGGTTATTTTGACTTTGTCCACCCTCCATGATATTCCATATTTCCAAAGTATGATATGGCATGTCATCTGTGGCTTAACAGATGTTTCCCAAGGAATGATTTGGTACTTTTTTTTTTTTTTTTTTTACTTAAAAATGCCAGTGATTAAAGTTAATGTTGACAATTTGGGGTCAAGGATCAGAATACTGAAGAAGTGAATTTGGGCAAATATGTGCTCTATTTGCCTATGTCATTCCTTCTTTGCATAAAACTATTAGAAGTAAAGTATTTTGTCTGGGTGCAGTGGCTCACACCTGTAATTCCAGCACTTTGGGAGGCCTATGCAGGTAGATGAGTTTGAGCTCAGGAGTTTGAGACCGGCCTGGGCACTGTGGCAAAATCCAGTCTCTACTAAAAATACAAAAATTAGCTGGGCATGGTGATGCATGCCTCTAGCCCCAGTTACCTAGTGGGCTGAGGCAGGAGGATCTCTGGAGCCCGGGGAGCAAAGGTTACAGTGAGCCGAGATCCTGCCACTACATCCCACACACTGCACGGAAGCCTGGGCAGCAGAGCAATACCCTGTCTCAAAAAAAGAAAAAAAAAAAAAAAGAAAGAAAAAGAAAAAAGAAAAGTAGTAAAGCATTTTGAAGACATTGCCTTCTATAGAACAAATGTCTACCGTGAAAAATGAGAGAGAAGATGAGCAAGGTAAGTTGTTTTTTAAACACAGGATCAGTGGTTCAGTGGTAGAGATGATGGTGTGTCAGAGCGTTATTAGTTAAGTATACTGTTACTTGGGTGCCTTCAGTTCTTAATTTGTGATGGGTCTGAGAGCAATAGTCTCCTCTTCTTTTTCGATCTCCTGTGTCCACATCACCCACCAACAGGACTTTCTCTATCTTGTAACTAGTTGCTGGCAAACTTTCCTGACGTGGGTGACTTAGTGGCCAGGACCCTGGAAAGAGCAGGTGGGGGAAGTCCTAGTCGAAAACCAGAAAACGAAGCTGAAAATACAGAATTCTGGGGCATGCAGCCAGCCAGTTATTCACTACTTGATTACAGTGATGGTGTTTTTTGTTTTTGTTTTGTTTTGATTTGTTTTTAGCCACAGACAGAAGGAACCTGATATATAGAAGTTTACATTAGAGTTCCAGCTACGTTGCTAGCAAACAGGGGCTGCTATGTGTAGGGCCTTTTTTGCCTTTCTGCACCCAACTTCCCAAATGTTTAGAAAACAGAAAGAGAGAGTCAGGGTGAAGGGAGGGGCAATTGAGGCTTTGGTTGTGAGACAGTAAATTAGTAGTTCTGGTTCTCCACAACAGTAATTTCTACGTTTATATAGTGTGTCAGACAAATGGCTAAACATATAATTTGTGCTTTCTTAATAGCCAATCTGTCTAACGTTCTCACAGGTATCATTTCTGAAGAGCTTTCAAAGGTGGTTATGTTATTTCTTGATCTGGATTGATATTTTGGCCCCCAAATCAAATGTGATAACAGCCCTCTTCTACACAAAGCCTTTCCACTTATTTATGACTTAAGGACTGAAAATCATGATTGCAAGTTTTTAAATAGCAGTGGAGTCATCAGGTCACTGTGAAACCAGTTCAAGGGATCCAGTTTTATAGGTGTGCTAGCAAATGGCCTGTTTCTTAGGCAGCAGGTGATATTTTGTGAAATATTAGTTCCAGTGCACTATACAGTAATCAGCAAGGAAGTAATTATACTTATGTGCAATGATTATGTTTTCATCAAGTAATGTAAAATATCCCTTTATGAATTATATTGGTATCCATTGGTTTTATGTTATTTTCTTCAGACTGTGTTCCTTACCTTTTAATTATATTATCTTATAAAACTAATAGTGCTAATCTCTATAAATATGTGCAGCTACTAAACCATCCCTAAAGTCTGGCAGAGTTTAGTGTGTGTTAATATAAAATAAAATCTTGATGTATGAGCAACAAATTATGGTGTTACATCAGGCTGCCATTTTGAGAATATAAAAATTGTCATAAACATATACTTAGTCTGCTACGATTTATAAGTTCCCATTATGTGTAGGGACATATACTCACTAGGATCCTTTAGTAAAGTAACTTGTTAGCAGCATTAGTTTACAAGTAAGCTTAGAGTTTTATTCTAGTTAGCTAAAATATTCTAAAACATAATAACCAGTTAAGACTCAACATTAGTGTCAAATTTCCCACAAATGCAAATGTGATTATGAGCTATTTAATGATTATGAGCTGTTTCCCCCAGTACATCCCCCTGGTATTATGACTATAAATAAAAATTGGGTGCTGCTGAATATTTAAGTATCTTAAATAGATAAATTAATACACCAAAAATCTTGATTTATATCTTATTTTTAAAGATTTGATTATATCCAACAAATGACTTTCAGGGTTCAAAAGCAGCAAATGAATATCATATTTTACATGTTTCTAATGCACTTAGTATTTTTTTAAAAATAAATTGAAGCTTAGTACTGTTTTATAAATGCTGAAATCCTACTAGCCACAGATATCTTGTTGCTCATTAATATTTCTCCAGGTGTTATGGCTTGTGTTACAATTGATTTTTGTCTGCTGAATTTTTCAAGCTTTTGAGATCTCTGGAATTCTTTTCCTTAAAGTCTAATATTCAGATGCCTCTAACATGAAAGTCACTGTCACATTTATATCATTATCACTTTCTGGTTGTTCTCTGTGGTGACTAATTTTAACAGTAATGGTTTTTCCCTAAAACACAGGCAACAAATAAGTTAACAAAAATAACATATTTGCAAACATTTCAACTCGAAATAATCACAACAGAGCAACAACTAAATATTATTTTTTCAACATATTTGCACTTTTACTTTTTTACCAATAGATGGCATTGACAATTTTAACTTTTAAAATGTATCTCAGAATATGTTCTTATTGGACAGGAATAGTACAAGGTGTCTTACATTTAGCTTTTTATTTAGTCTGAGAAAGGGCTGTCATAAATTTATTCACTTTCATCAGTTGTAAATGAAATTGCATTACATGGTTGGCTGAACACAGTCATGTGACTCATCTTTATTTGTGTAAATCAGCTAAAAGAAGGGATTTCTAACCACTTAAATCTCACAAAAAGTGAAATTCAGTGTCTTGTAACTCCTATTGTCATTTAATTCTTACATAAATTTCACAGAGAGGTAGCCCAGTTATCTAGAAGCCCAAACCATGACAAACTTTGTTGTTCAGAGTAACATTTTGAGAATTGGTAACCAAAAATAATAGTTTTGATCATTTAGAATGCAAAATAATGCCACAGCCCCATGGCTTTCCTTTACAGTAGAATATAAAGTGATTATGTAAAAGGAACAACAGTTTCCAGGTTTCTCTGATCAGAGCCGTTCATCCTATTTTTTTTTTTTGAGACGGTCTTGCTCTGTCACCCAGGCTGGAGTGCAGTGGCATGATCTTGGCTCACTGCAGCCTCCACCTCCTGGGTTCAAGCAATTCTCCTGCCTCAGCCTCCTGAGTAGCTAGTACTATAGGCATGCGTCATCACACCTGGCTAATTTTTTGTAATTAATTTAGTGGAGATGGGTTTCACCACATTGGCTGGGATGGTCTCTATCTCCTGACCTTGTGATTCGCCCGCCTCGGCCTCCCAAAGTGCTGGGTACAGGCGTGAGATACCACACCTGACCCATCCTATCTTTTTAGTGAGACACGTTTACTTCCTATTTTAATGAGCATCCTAGCTAACTGCTTACATTAATTAATATTTTGGTGTTCACTTGGTAAATACTTACCAAGTGAGTATAAAAAGTAATATTATTACTTTTTCATGCTGGTATCTTAACTATGATGCTAAAGAGCATTACAACTTATGGACTTCAAATTAGGTATTTTTCACTTTATTCACTTGGATTTATAATATTTGTCAAATTATATCTGATACGTTTATTGTTTTCATGAAGAATTTCCAATTTACTTTTATTTATTTTTTATTTTTTGGTAAACCGAGTGAGTATATGTAGCTCCATATTATACAAGCCTTCTCTTCATGGTTTAATTTTATCATGGTTGTATATGTGTTAGGATTGTATTCATTCATACAATGTTATTGAAATGTGGAAAAATTTAGCATGCCTGTTTTGGGAAAGCATATCCCTTCCCATGTAAAATGACTTATGCTGTCTTTAGTTTTAATGCAGGACAGCAATGCTTTAAAACCACTTAATATCTACTTGTGGTTTCTTGTATTTATTAAGAGTTAGAATATATATATATATATATATATATATATATATATATATAATTATTTATTTTTTATTTTACCAGATTGGTACAAAAGTAGAGTTAGAATATATTTTTACTTAGGGAGTGTTCCGTGGATAACTAGCTGTAGTCTTGGTGTCACTTAACTGTCTCCTTATATGTAAAACAAATGCCTCTGACTAGATGACCTCTAAAATTCCTTCTAGTTCTAATATTTTATTCTATGAGGAACCCATTAGGTAATTCTGAATCTAAGTATGACTCATGTCTCCATTCAAAATCAAATGTATTTTATGTCATTGAGTTTGCCCACATAGTCCTTGCGATGAGTCTGTGTGTGTATGGGTTGTGTATTGAATGCTTTAGGGTGATTCAGCCTTCTCTGTTTTTGTAGGGTTGCATGGCACACGTCAAGAAGAAATGATTGATCACAGACTAACAGACAGAGAATGGGCAGAAGAGTGGAAACATCTTGACCATGTAAGACATCAGTAATCATTTGGGATTAAAAAATGTTTGGAAAACAACTGGAGTGGGGTTATGTGATAAAATAAAAGCTTGGTGATGCTTTGAAGGTACTGTGTTTCCTGTTATCCTTGAAAAAAAATAATGAGCGAGAATGTTCGAAGTAGAATATAGGATTTGATTTCTAAATCGACGTGAAAGCCACTTAAGAGAAATGTTTAGATCTTAGAAAGGAGTTATCAAAGTCAGATCAGTGGGTTACTGTTTTATTGTGAAACGGTCCTTTAGTTTATAAAGTAATGGGATTAGTATTTGGAGGGATGGATTTACTGGCTTTAATGCCTTCAGGTAAAATTTTTCCTTCTGACTCAGTGTTCATATATCCATCTTCTCATGCCCATTGAATTTTCTCATCCATTGTCTCTGAATTTCAAATCTAGCCATAGAAAATATTAAGGGATAAAATTGCTTCCTTCATTGTCCCGAAATGGTTTGTTTCACTAATCAGCAAAATATTTAATTTTGATGATTTATATGCTCTTCCGAATTCTCCCCTTTGCCACATAGCTGTTAAACTGCATAATGGACATGGTAGAAAAAACAAGGCGATCTCTCACCGTGCTAAGGCGGTGTCAAGAAGCAGACCGGGAAGAATTGAATTACTGGATCCGGCGATACAGTGACGCCGAGGACTTAAAAAAAGGTGGCGGCAGTAGCAGCAGCCACTCCAGGCAGCAGAGTCCCGTCAACCCAGACCCAGTTGCACTAGGTAACTTTTCTTCAGATGAGTATCTCGAACACATATTTCTTATGTTGTCAATGCTGAATTTATTTTTAACTTCTTTTTAAAATTAAAGGATCTGCAAGGAATTTTAAGACAATAAACAATTTACATATCCTCCAATATGTCTTGTCTGTCTGTTAGGAATTTGAGCAGATTGGCATAGACAGAGATAGCCACAAACTTAAATTCCATTTCCAGGTGAATGTATTGAGCTGATGGCAGAGTTTCAACACTGAACCAGAATTTCATGTGCGTAACTAAGATTTGTGTTCCTTTATAATGCCTCAAAACAGCAAAAATCATTTCAGGGAGTGGGCCCGGGGCTTAGGCACTTCTAACAAGGTCTCCAATGAATTCTGCCACTGCATACCAAACACTGCACACAGGGATTTATGTTTCAAATTATTAATTCTGAAAACAGCCTGTAAGACAATCTTGTTTGTTAGTTGAATCTCATATTTAAAAAAAAAAACAGCAACTTTTTCTCCAAACCCCTCCAGGAAGACAGACCTAAAAGCTATATATTTTGCCTACAGCTATTTTATAATTAATGATAATGTAGCACTCTTCCTGTGATTTGATCTTAACTTAGATTACTTAATCATGATTGTATTAATTCTGGTTTTATAATAGGACTCATAATGTAGTTGTGCCTTAGTAATGGAATGTTAGTATGTAACTATATTTCTTATTGATATTTGGGAATTGTTGAGGTTATAGATAGAATATAATCCCAAATATGTTGAAAGAAATCTTCAACCTGAAAGAATTTTTCTGTGGCCTGTGAACTGTTACCTAAATTAATAATAAGGTTTTGTTGTTGACATTGCCACCCATTATGTGTGAATACCTTTTGAGTAAGCTTAGGGAGATGGATTTGTGTGGATCCTTGTGTCTCTCCTATTCTCTTATGTGTTTAGCCCCATACCCATCTGCTAACTCAGGCTAAAGTACTGTCCGTGCTGCAAAGTCTGTGCAGATTAAGCTCATAAGTTTGGCCCCATTAGTACTATGGCTGATTATCAAAAGTTAAAAACTTCAAGTATATTATCTGGCTGTTGATCACATTGTTGTTTTAAATTGGTCCCAGCCAGTGCAGTTTCCTACACACTTAGGTTTGTAGATTTCTGCTAATCTCTCAATGCTGAATGCGTATATCGTAAGCATTAAATAATGGAGGAGTCTAAGGCACTTAGTTTACTTAACAAGCATTATTCTAAAGCATATTTTAAAGACAAAATTGAATTTGTCAGGTCACATTATGGCAAGCAATGAAAACAGAATTATGTTTGGTTTGAGCCAGTATTGGTCAAAGCCAAACTATTTAGAGCAAAGTAGAAAAAAAATCTAGTGTTTATTTCCTTATTGTGAACAAAAATTGATTAATCATGAGAGATTTGCTTAGGACAGAGGGGATATTTATAACCATCCAGTCTAGGCAATAATTGAGAGCCTTAAAGTAAATAAAACTTTGGGAGTTAAAACATGTAGTTTGACTTATTCTATTGAACACATTCATTGAATCAGTACTTATTTATCGAACACTACTATGTGCCAGGCGTGTGCTAGGCATTCTAATGAAGTAAAACAAGTCTTTGTTTCTTTCTTTGAGGGCCTTTCGATCTAGTGGGAGAAGGCAAGGGAATAGCTAGTCTTCAGGCCACAGGATATCTACCTCAATTCAGTCAGCCAAACTGACCAGATTGCTATTATCAGCCATCCATTGTAAAAGAAGCATCTCCAGAATTGATCAGACTTCATACCTAAGTGAGTTGCCAGCACATTGAACAAGGACCATTTAGTGTATAGTCACTACTACAACACACCGATTCTGATGATACAGGTGTATATCATGTTCTCTAGGAAGAGACATTCATTGTTCCTGTTATATCACCAAAAGAATAAACTTGGTTTTAAAAACCTCCTTTTTAAAAGTATACAAACTATACTATTTTTAGTGATGTTAATGAATTTTTATTTTTGTTAAACCTGAGGTTTTTTTTTTTTTTTTTTTTGGCTTTAAGCTAGAGGTTGAATTAGTCAAAGGCTATAAGCATGAAATTTCCTTGTTTATAGACAACATTAAAATATGATGTTCTTTATGGACACAGAATCCTAAATTGCCATTAAGACACTATCATAACTAGAGAAAACCTGTGTAGAACTCTGCAGTGTGCAAGTTTTAGCATTCCATAGTGTTTTCACAGTGCACCCTTACTAGCGGATTCTTGCAGCCTTGTATTCTATTTTCTGGGACTGAGCTATGGCTGTAAATAAGAGGACAGGTGGTTCGTAATTATGACTCACAATCATTTACATTAAGTGCTTTCTAAGTCTCTCTTCCAAGCTTTGGAGTTCAATGGATTGATGTGTGTAATGAAAGGATTGGAGAAGATTGGCTGATAAATCTATTTTCTGTGGCTGGAAAGTGTTTAATGGAGTGCATGTGCGCAGATAAAGCTATGGATATGTCTATATCTTTATTTACATGTAGATCTCCGTATTCCACAGTTTTATTGCATGTGTTTCTTTTAGTCTAATTCTTTTGCCTCTTCAACTACTGTCTGGTCTCAAATGAGACTTTCAGAATATATTACAGAAGATATCCTTGGTTCAAAATGTTGCCCTACTTATGTCCCTAACTTGGAAACACTGGGAATGTTTAGTCATGCACACATTCTTAGCAGTTTAAAATTATATTTGGGGACTGCAGAGAGGATAATGTAACTTTCATGACTGATGTGTTGTACTTGTTAAACTCAATCCCATTCTCACTTTTGAAATATATTCATAGTATTAAGTGAGTTTAGGGGATTAGTAAAATAACTTGATTAATCTATTACAAATTGAATTTTAGTTTTCCCAAGATACTAAAATCTCTATTTTGAATAACCTCTGAAACAATTTTAAACACTGAATACAGACTGAATTCATAATGGTATTTCTGTTCTTTAAATAAAATGAAAATTGACCTATTGAAGGACTTTTCATAAAATACATTTTCTTGAAATAATAAATATTTGTTATTTCTACTGTTGTTACTCATTTTCTTTCAAGGGAAAACTCCAAATAGCCAACTTTTAATAAAATTAGAAAGCAAAATTTAAAACTGCTGTCTCTTTTCAAAGTATGACTTATTTATACATTTAAGTTTTATTACCTTGTATACTACATGGAAGAGCAAGATGATGTGATCAGAATTGGCAGATTTGACCACTGAAGTCTAATTGCTTTTATATTATATGTGTAGATAGGCGGTTGCTGGTTAGCACTTCCTATGTTTTCTGAAGTGTTTATCAGAATCTCCATAGTAGCTCTTTTTTCTTTCTTTGTCTTTGGTTGCCTTCTCTCTCAGAATGTTGTCACATCACTCTCTTGCCTCCTGACATTTTATTTCTTTTAAATTACTTCCATTTTAACTGCCTTTCAACTATTCTAGACTCTTTCTGTAGTTTATCTTGTATCTGTGTATGCTCTCTTTGTTTTCTAGAAGTCTTCCACATCGTTAGAGAGTTAAATAATAATAATAATAATAATAATAATATTTTTTAGAAAGAGTCTCATTTTGTTACCTAGGCTGGAGTGTGGTGGCATAATCTCAACTCACTACAGCCTTGACCTCCTGGGCTCCCACCTCAGCCTCCTAAGTAGCTGGGACCACAGGTGCCCGCTACCATGCCCAGCTATTTTTTTTTTTTTTTTTTGTATTTTTTGTAGGGATAGGATTTTGGCACATTGCCCAGGCTGGTTTTGAACTCCTGAGCTCAAGTGATCTGCCTACCCTGGCCTCCCAAAATGCTAGGATTACAGGCGTGAGCCACTGTGCCTGGCCAAAATTTTTTTCTAATATAGCAGTAGGTTTAGGGCTAATGTCAGGGACTGAGACATAAACTCTGAAATATAAATGCATTTTCCTGTGCTTTAAAAAAATGTATGAATATTGTGATGACAAGGTAGTAAATTTAGAAAATATTTCACTGTGTTAAGGGTTTAGTACTGGCCAGAGAACTATTAAAAATTTTGTTTGTTTGTCTTAAGTGTAATGAAAATCAAGCTTAGCATTCATAAAAAGCTTAGCAATTCAGGAGTCTGTTGAATTAATACCATCCTCTGTCCCAAGTATGTTGGTAGAGGAATTAATATTTTAAAATTCTGCTAGCTGGCAAGTTTTATGATTGTCATATGATTGAATAATGGGATTTCTCATTGCTCTCTAAATCCTCAGGAAATCTAGCAT
This sequence comes from Sapajus apella, assembly GCF_009761245.1. Classification (NCBI taxonomy): domain Eukaryota; kingdom Metazoa; phylum Chordata; class Mammalia; order Primates; family Cebidae; genus Sapajus; species Sapajus apella. The sequence continues at coordinate 38,398 of NW_022437544.1, forward strand.
AAAGGTTGAAAGCATAAACTCAGTAGAATTGCTAGATTAGAATTACTCATTCCTCTCCATATTAATTTTGCGGCCTTTGGCAGGTCGTAACCTCTCTCTGTCTTTTTTTTTTAATTTAATTTAATTTTTTGAGATGGAGTCTTGCTCTGTCACCTAGGCTGGAGTGCAGTGGCGCAATCTCGGCTTGCTGCAGCATCCGCCTACGAGGATCAAGCAATTCTCCTGCCTCAGCCTCCTGAATAGCTGGGATTACAGGCATGCGCCACCACGCCCAGCTAATTTTTGTATTTTTGGTAGAGACTGGACTTCACCATGTTGGTCAGGCTGGTCTTGAACTCCTGACCTCGTGATCTGCCTGCCTCCACCTCCCAAAGTACTAGGATTACAGGCGTGAACCGCTGCGCCCAGCCTGGCAGGTCATAATCTCTTCATGCTTCAGTTTCCTCATGTGTAAAATGGGGATGGTAATACATATTTCATAGGCATTCTGTATTAAGTTAATAGGTTAAAAAACAAAACAAAACAAAAAAAAACATATGGGACAGTGCTTGACACTTAGTAGACGTGTTAT
>NW_022437545.1:0-38940 GCF_009761245.1 Sapajus apella
TCTTTCTTTCTCTCTCTCTCTCTCTTTCTTTCTTTCTTTCTTTCTTTCTTACTTTCTCCCTTTCTTTCTTTTTTTTTTTTTTGACAGGGTCTTGCTCTGTTGCCCAGGCTGAAGTGTAGTGGTGCGACCTTGATCTTGGCTCACTGCAACCTCTGCCTCCTGCATTCAAGTGATTCTCATGCCTCAGCCTCCTGAGCAGGGGGGATTACAGGTGCCAGCCATGACATCCAACTAATTTTTGTATTTTTAGTAGAGACAGGATTTCACCATGTTGGTTAGGCTGATCTCAAACTCGTGACCTCAAGTGATTCGCCTACCTCAGCCTCCCAAAGTGCTGGGATTATAGGCATGAGCCACCGCGCCTGGCCCAGAGGGATGTTTCTAAAGCACAAAATTACTAATAGAGCAAGTCATTAAAACTCTTCAATAAATTCACATCACCTTTAGGCTAAAGTACAAATTTCTTAGGTTGGCATTACATCCTCCGACCTGTCTCTCTCCCTTTCCTGCTATGAACCCTGCACTTTACTGATTGAAACTTTTAGTTTCCTGAAAGGGACATGAACTGAGCTAATATTTATTGCCCAGCTATTATGTGCCAGATAGTGGCCTAAATATATCGTATCTTATAATTTAATCATCAGCAACTATCCTATGTGGTAGGTGCTGTCATCATCCCCATGTGCCAGTTGAGGAAACTGAAACAGAGACAGACAAACTAACTGACTTACCTAAGGTCATGCAGTAAAATAAGTGGTAGATTTGGGATCTGAGCCCAGACAGTCTGTGTTCTTAACTACTACCCTGCCTCTCATTTCTAGCAATCTGCCAAGAATGTCCTTTTTCCCATCCCACTGTTCACCAGGCAAAACCCTTCAAGTTTTAATTTGAGAGTCTTCTTTGGGAAATGTCTCCTGACTTCTCCACATTCGTTACTACCTCTGATCCTCACCCATGGCTGAATAAGGTGTCTCTCTTCTGGTTTTCCCTAGAAACTGTGCATACCTCTAATTATAACACTTGACACACAGCTTACGTATCTGTTCATGAAGTTCTTGAGGGCAAGAAGTTTGCATTAGTTACCTTTTATCCCAACATGCATGTAACACAGTACCTGGAATACAATAAATGCTTCTTGAGTAATTATTCTTCTCCAGGAAGATCTCCCACAAATAATTGTGGTGAGTTTCTGTTTGTCAAAACCTATAAATCCACAGGTGACATCCTTCACTATTCTGGAGTCATGAGAGTCTCCACAAAACTAAGCAGGGAGGACTTCTAAACAGGATGAGATGGATTGTGAGCCATATTTGTTAATACCTTATTTGAATATATTTTCATATTTACAGAAAAATTGTGAGAATAAGAATAAAAAGAATACTCATATGTTTTTTACACAGACTCACCTATTGCTAGCATTTTCCTCATTTCCTTTATTATTTACCATTCACTCTGTCATCTATCTGTTTATCTATCTGCACACACATATCGTTGAGTTTTCCTGAACCAATCATTGAGAGTATGTTGTATATATCATAGCCCTTTTAATCAAAAATATTTCACTATTCTCTTACATATCATCATATCATTATCAATACCATTAAATTTAGCCTTTATATTATACTTTAATATAACCTATACTTTATATTTTATTTATGGAATGCTCCATATTCCAATTGTGGCAATTCACTGTCCTTTATAGCATTTTTATTCTGATGATTATTGATTGGGTAACCTTGGAGGCAATGGCTTCATCTCTGAGCTTCAGTTTTTTTATTTGTAACATGAAGTTGATGATGAATGCCTTAATAAGGTAGATGTTGGAGGATTAAATGATAGTAATTTATGTAAAATTACCTTGGCATATCATAGTTAGTCCTGTTCAACCATATCAGCACAGCATAGTGGGTAAACACGTGGGCTCTGAAGTCAGACTGCTTCAGTTCAAACCCTCATTTAGCCACTTTACCAGGTGAGCGATGTGGGCAAGTTAAATCATCTCCGGGTTTCCATTTCTTCAACATCAAATAGTGACGATAGTAGTGTCTACCTCGATTGTTTTATTAAATTAGACTCTACGTGTAAAGTGCTTAAAATAGCATCTGGCTGAGTAAGTGCTCTGTAAATGTTAACTATTATCGTTAAATGTGACAGTTATTTCAAGGAGGATCCTTGTATTATGAAAAAACTTGTATAATCTGCTATACTAAGACCTATCAGAGGAACAATAACAGTAATTAGCAAATCCCAACTTAAATATTTAAAGAAAACTTTTTCTGTCCTTCATCACAAGCTCTTGGAACATATTAATTAAGCTTTATAATATTAAATTCACCTTGTTACAAAGAGCTTAAGTGTCTCAACTCAGGTCACAATGCTGGGAATTAGAACCTAGCCCTTCATTGAACTTTTCTTCCTGACAGAAATCACTCCATATTTCCTTTCTGTGTACCATACAGTAGAATTCTTCTCAATTTGGCTTTTTGCCCTGGAAGTACTTGACCGCAAGTCTCATGTTTCCTCTCCCAGACAAAAGACCTGAGACCTAATTAGGTGGTAATATTCAAAATATTTAACCACCCTTGGTCTCCGTAGGAGCTCGGTTTTGGAAGGCCCCTTTGTGTTAGTCATCCTGCTATAGTTGCTGGATCAAGTTGGGGAGTGAGAGGAGCTTAGGGAAGGGGAGGTTTGGTGGCCAGGACCAAGGGAGTACATGAGGGACTTGGGGCAGTGATTATTCCCAAACCATTACAGAAGTGTGTTGATATTTTTAACTCCAGATTTTTAATCGCAGTGCAGAGTATATCAGTCCTAGGCCTAAGAAAGTATTCTTAACCAACAATTCCTCCGCTAGTGTCCACCCCTAATGCTGCCACAGAGAATTCTTAAATTCCTTGAGATCTTCCTGCCAGTGATAATTAGGCAGACAGCCAATACCATAGCATTGCAAAGATACAACTTAACTAAGTCTCCAAAATCTTCTATGATTGCTCTTGGAAAAGTATATCAATGACACTAGTAACACTGGTATTTTGGTGACATTGCAAACCAGGGGATAACCTCTATTCTTGGCCTTGTCCCTAAGTCATGCTGTTCTGTTGCTACTACATTTACACTAAAGCCAAGGTGGGGCTTATTGGATACAGGGATTACAGTTTGCTGGAGTTAAGCTAGGGAGTTTCCAATTATATTCTTCAAGTAGAAGATGTCCTGTAGTTTGAGAATGGCCAAGGGTAAAAGTAAGTCTCATCTCAGTGGCTCACATTTATCCAGCTTTGGCTGCCAAGTGTAGATGGTAACCTAAGTCCTTTCTGCTTCTCTGCTCTTAGGATTAAGCTCAAATTCAGGATGGTGGGCAGGGGAGAAAGCCACACTGTGGACTTGGCACCTTGACTACTGCTAGAAAAGCAGCCCATGTGTCTTTGGGAAGGCAGAGTTTCTAGTCTCCCACCCTGGACCCCACAGGCTACCCTTGGCCACCCAGGGAACAGGCAGGGCTGGAGCTGGGTAGCCAAGAGACAGACACAGTTGACACAAGGCACAAAAGTGTCAGGTGCAGAAGGGGCCTGCAGGCCACCTAGCCTCCTTGGTCAGCCCTTCTCCCTCCAGGCCCTCACCAGACTCAGGCTAGAAAAGCTTTCAGATCAACATCTCTCCCTGCTGCCAGCCCTCCCTCCCCAGCCTTCCTGCCAAGTGCTCTCCATCTATCTTCTAAGTGAACTGGGATGGACCTGGAAGCTCCCTGCCGCTCTCTGCAGGCACAGGATTCCACTTGTCAGAACGTTCTTCCTGCTGATGAACTAAGCCTGCTCCCTGCCTCTCTCTCCCACACAATTTTATTGATATGTAATTCACATACCATACAAGTTTCCCATTTACAATCCACAATTTCGTTTTTCCATTTATTTACAGTTGCCCAACCATGACTACAATCAATTTTAGAAAATTTTCATGAACCCAAAAAGAAATTCTGTACTTACTTGTAACCCATTCCTCCCAGCACCTAAGCCCTAGGCAGCTACTTTTCTACTTTGTGTCTCTATAGAGTTTTCTATTCTGGAAACTTCATATAAATAATGTTGGGTAGTATGGGTTTGATCCACATTCTCGTGAAACTTTGGGTAAGTTAATTCACGTCTCTATGATTCAATTTCCAATGCATAAAAGCAGAAATGTTGGTTTCTACTTCATAGGGTCATAATGAGGCTTAAATAAGCTAATGATATAAAACACTTAGCAGAGGGTTTATTTTTATAGCTGCTTTTTATAAAATGATTTTCCTGATTACTACTCTCATCCTCAACTGGCATGTTCTCATTGGGATGGGGTAGAACAGGACATGGGGTGATAATACAAGTATTTAGATGAATTCCAATATATTTAATGATGCATTAAAGCAAGTTTGTCCAAACCATGGCCCATGGGCTGCATGTGGTCCAGGATGACTTTGAATGTGGCCCAACACAAATTTGTAAACTTCCTTAAAACATTATGAATTTTTTTAATGATTTTTAAAATTTAGCTCATCAGCTATCATTAGTGTTAGTGTATTTTATGTGTGGCCCAAGACAATTCTTCTTCATCCAGTGTGGCCCAGGGAAGCCAAAAGATTGGACACCCCTACCGATTAAAGCATGGACATAACCCATCAGAATGGGTGAGCGCAGATGAAAGTCGTATGATATTTCTGTTGGGCCTGGCACTCACCCACTAATTTCCGAACTCTAGAAAAGTCGAAGATTCAGGAGATTACTAGAGTAACAGAGGAGGAACTTGGAGAGTTTTCGGCTGCTGGCATTTACTAATCAGCATGGAAGGATTTTAATGTTTTGACACTCAGTATGGCCATGCTGTCATACACTGGCTGGACATTGAGCTTGTGTAGGATCGTCATCTTCCTTGCCATGGACACTATACTTCTGGTTATGAAACTACATCCTCACTGCTTTTTGGCAGCTACACCACACTGCACTGAGGACTGGGGTTGAAGCCCTCAAGGCTTTTCTATTCAGGCTGCTGCTAAGTTCCAACATCCCTTAATAACTCCTACTAGGTTGTGTTTTGTGCCTATGTTCAGAATCTTAGATTTATAAATGTGATTCATGTTGATTGTTATGCTCTTGAATTAAGGTGTGTACCTTATACCAGACATAATAAAGAGGCTTCAAGGCTTCCAGGCAGGCAGGCAGAGCTGGCAGTGGCAGCAATGACACCTGGTCCCTACATATGTTCTTTGACTCCTCAGAAGTGGAAGGGGCTCTGTTTAGCCTTGCCCTTGACCATTAAATTAGAATATGCTACACATTGACAAAAGAGGAGAAGTTCTGAGGGAAGAGAAGGAGATGAAATATTATTAAAAAGGATAAAATCTCCAATCTATATAAAGATATGGCAAAGCCATACTAGTTCTAGTTCCAAGCAGTTCTTCAGGTAAAGGGTGATTTGAAAATAGCAGCCAGGAAGGAGGCTTCAGAAGTGCAAGCAGAATGAGCCTCAGGCAAAGCAGAGACATTCCAGGAAATTTAGCTGAAAAGAAGAGCAAGGTGATTAGGAAAATGACTCCAAAATGAGGACAGCATATGGGCTTCTGGGCAGATGGTAGTGTGTGAGGTATTACGGGGGGGGTAGCGGTAGGGACAGATAAATGGGGTGGAGGTGGTGTTTGGAACTTGTTTCCTGAGGCCCAGGTAAAGCAAGGTATTTCAAGTCTTGTTATTGGAAGGATTGTGGGGGTTTTTTTGTTTGTTTGTTTCTGTTTTTGTTTTGATGTTGGTCCGGCTGGTCTTTCAATGGCACAGCAAGTGAGGAGGAAAGGCAGCCAGTGGAAACAGCCAGGGCATGGCTTTATCAGGGCTGAGGGCAGACAATCTGATGAGCCAGTGTGGTGATTTGTGTAGCTTGTCTAGTGAGGAAGGCAGAGGCTTTTTCGAGCTAAGCAGCTGGTATTGTAACTGTCCAATGGGTTCACCTTGCCTGCTGCCTAGACAGAGCTGATTTATCAAGGCAGAGGAATTGCAATAGGGAAAGAGTAATTCACTCAGAGCCAGCTGTGCAGGAGACCAGAGTTTTATTATTACACAAATCAGTCTCTCTGAACATTCAGGGATCAAAGTTTTTAAGGACAACTTGGTGGGTGGGGAGAAGCCAGGGAGCTGGGAGTACTGATTGGTCAGGTCAGAGAGGAAATCATAGGGAGTCGAAGCTGTCTTCTTGCACTGAGTCTGTTCCTAGGTGGGGGCTCCAAGATCAGATGAGCCAGTTTATCAATCTGGGTGGTACCAGCTGATCCAGCAAGTGTAGGGTCTGCAAAATATCTCTAGCACTGATCTTAGGAGCAGTTTAAGGAAAGTCAGAATCTTGTAGCCTCCAGCTGCATGACTCCTAAACCATAATTTCTAATCTTGTGGCTAATGTTAGTCCTATAAAGGCAGTCTAGTTCTCAGGCAAGAAGGAGGTTTGTTTTGGGAAGTTGCTGTTATCATCTTTATTTTAAACTATAAACTATAAACTAAGTTCCTCCCAAAGTTAGTTTGGCCTACACCCAGGAATGAACAAAGACAGCTTGGTGGTTAGAAGCAAGATGGAATCAGTTAGGTTAAGTCTCTTTAACTGTCTCAGGCATAATTTTGCAAAGGTGGTTTCAATCCCTTCCTCTTTGGGTTTTATAACACCTTAATCTTACTGTGTTGGCTAATGAAGACGAAAAAAGAGCAAAGATTGCTCTAACTTCTTCCTGCTGATCAGGGGTGTAGTGGGGTAGGTGTTGACTCCAGTGTGAGAGGAGTGAAACCACTTTGCAACTGTCTGAGCATACTCATGCAGGCCTGACTGGGCTTCCAAGGCTTGCATGGTGAAGGTGTTAGTATTGCCATCTATAGTTTTAGTACCACATTTAAGGGAACAGCATACTACAAGGTAAATAATGTGTATTAGGGTAAGGAGTGCAATTCCCAGTTTTAAAAGTAAAGGTTTGAAAGCATTCGTTTGGGGACTTGTAGCCCACAAAGAATTTAGGATTTAGTCCAAACTGCAGAAAAAATTCAAGAACAATTAACAACAAGTATACCATAGTTCATCTTTTGAAGCATAATTTTTCTCTCTTTAGTCCCCATTCTTATTAAATACAAATCATGATAGAACTGATTTGCTTATAAAATGAACTAAAGTTCATTTTATAATTTAATAATTATTTCTCACATAGACTTTTAAAATTGACTTTGATGGAACTCTGTTCCATAAAAAAATCTCACATAAAACTTTTTTAAAGCTGAGCCCAGCCATGGGTTTGTACCCTCAAATACCTATGATTTGGGCAAATTCCTCTCCTTTTGAGGCCCCAAGATATCTTGGGGCTCCTGGGCCTCTCAGAGAGTGACATTCTTTACTTACCATAGGTCAGGAACCTTGTACAGGGACTGTGTAGACAAGGTATGAGGCCAGATTTCCCAAGGGGCTTTTATTGGTTCTATAAGTCAACTTTGATTCTTTAAAGAAAGCATACCATTCCAGTGAAAGCCTTGGTAAAATAACCAGTTTCTCCAAATGTGTCCTGTTACAAAAGAAAACAGATACTCATGGCACATATGCAAATAACTATACTGCTATAAGTTGAGAATACTCACAAATAGTTTCCAAATTCTAGACAAATCAGATAGAGAGAAACCAATATGCTCCAAATTTTGTTCACAGGAATATATTTTACTCAACTGTTAAAAGCTGTAAATAGTTCAAAAGAAAAGCTTTCTTGACCCTGGAAAACATAAAAGGATTAGCAATGTCTTAAGCAAAAAGTCAAAAAAGATTACTTCAGTCTTCTACTTGAAAGTTTTTCCTCTATTCTAATGTGACAATCTCCAGAGATAAATTAGAAACTTGCATTTAAGAGCACCTGATAAGAGTTTCATAGCTGATTATAAAATAATTATTTAAACAAGATCAAAACAAGATAAGTATTCTCTATGGATGACAAAAAGTCTTAGGGCAGCCACAGTTAAAGACAATTGACAAGGAAATTTGTTACCTCTGTGGCACCCAATAATTTAGCATAATAATTGTAATTATTACTGATAACATAAAATAAGTCCTATCAGAATTATAGGAGCTTCACATAATTTTGGAACATATAATAATAACACATTTACACGAATATAGCCCAAAGAAAGCCAAACACTGTCACATATTTGACAAGGCTTCCTGTATGATTTTTATGCCAAATAAGCCAAACATGTCATATTTAGACATTTGCCTAATGTCTAAAGGATTAATTAGGTCAGAAAATGACATACTTTATAATTTGTTGATTTTAGGAAGTCTGTCAAATATCAAAGGTTTAAAACAATGGATATCACAAAATAGGATCACAGCTTATTCGTTTATACTAAGTGGTAACTCAATTTGGATCGTCTGAGTGCAGCAGAGGTAAGGGATGAGACCTTAGTAGCCACAGTGCATATACATGTGTGTGTCCAAAGTGTTCAGACAGCTCAGAAAACTGAATGTGACGCTGGTAAGAAAGGAAGAGAGATTTCTTTTCACACCAACATTATTTTTGTTCAGTGGCTTAGTTAGGGACATTTACAGAAGACACAAAGCAGGGAGAGCTATGACTAAGGTGGAGAATGACTCAAAATCCAAGTTATAATGTTAATTGAGTTCTTAGTACAAGACTGAAAAAGTAGGCATACTCAGATCATGCAGTATCATATAAACCATATAAAGATTTGAGTCTTTAAGAAAAGTGTGAAGCCATTGAATGGTTTTAAATAGAAATGTAATGTTAACTTTGAAAGGAAAACTCCGGCTGCTATGTGAACTGTAGGACAAAAGCAGAGTGAAAGAAACCAATCAGGAAGCTACTGCAATGAACAGTCCAGGCATGAGATGACAGTGGCCTGGTCCATGGTGGAAGTTGCGGAGTTGGCAAGAAGCGGACAAATTTAAGGTATTTTTATAAATTGGATGAGAGAATGGGTTTTGAGGAAAAAGTCGTGCCTTGCAATTATTCTTATCAAACTACAGCCTGCAGGCCGAACTGGCCCGCTGCTTGTGTTTGCGGAAGCGTTGTATTATAACACAGCCACATCCATTCATTTACATATTGGCTATGGTTGGTTTTGTGCCACAATGGCAGAGTTGAGTTGTTGTGACAGAGACTGTATGTGGCCCTCAAAGCCTGAACGATTTACCATATGACTCTTTACAGAAAAATATTTGCTGATCCCTGATCTAGGATGATGACTCTTAGGTACCCATCTGCTATGACTGGATGATGGGTAGGCAGTGCAGGTAGAGAGAGAAGAAGGTAGAGAGGGAGGGAGGAAAGATAGAAAGAGCAGACTCCTGGGGAAAGAAGTGTGGTAATCAAGGAGAGTAAAGGATGTGAGGAGTGGTCCTCAGAAAGAAAAGGAAAAGGTCAGAATTGCAGCTTCTGTTTTTGCTCAACTCTGGTGGCTCAGTGTTGTGGGGGGTGCTGGTATTCAGGTGACCCTAAGACACTCTGTGCAGACTTCAGAGCTGCTGCTCACTGATGCTAATTCCAATCACAAAATCTCTCCCAAACACTGCTGTGAATACTAGTTAGTGAAAATCTAGTACTGTCTAGCAGGGCAAGGGCTTCCTGATTGGTTTCTTTCACTCTACTTTTGTCCTACAGTTCACATAGCAGCCGGAGTTTTCCTTTCAAAGTTAACATTACATTTCTATTTAAAACCATTCAATGGCTTCACACTTTTCTTAAGATAAAGACTCAAATCTTTATATGGTTTATATGATACTGCATGATCTGAGTATGCCTACTTTTTCAGTATTTCCTTTTAGCAGCCTTTCTTAGTGACTATGCCTTAGCTACACGGGCCTTCATTTTGTTCTTCAAACATGCCAAGCACTTTTATACCTCAGGGCCTTTGCATAAACTATTCCCTGTACCGAAAATCTGCCCCCTTCTCCGTCCCTTCCTCTCCTTTAATCCACATGGAATGAATGCCTATTCATCTATCAATCCTCAATTCAAAGGACATTTGCTTACAAAAGCCTTCCCTAATCAATCTCAGACTAGAAGAGACCCCACATAAATATGCTTTCAGAGCTCCACATAATTTTTCTTCCTAGAACATATCTCAATTTATAATATGCAGTGGTTTATGTGATTATTTGATTAAAGCCTATTTCCCCTACTAGGATGTAAGCTCCATGGTAGCAGAGACTGGGTCTATCTTCTACCCTGTTATTACCATAGACCCAAAATCTTTCATAAAACTGATTTGTAATAAGTTTAATTTAAAAAAATATTTTGGTGGGGGTATAACTGGTATATAATAAGCTACACATATTAAAATGTACAATTTAATAATCCAGACATATATACATATATACATACAGTTGGTCCTCTGTATCTGTGGGTTCCACATCCAAAAATTCCACGGGCTTCAAATTAAATATATTCAAAAGAATAAAATTTAAAAATTACAATACAGCAATACAAATAATGCAAATAAAAAATAAGGTATAACAACTATTTACATAGCATTTACCTTGTGTTAGGTATCATAAGTAATTTAGAGATGATTTAAAGTATATGGGAGGATGTACATAGGTTATATGCAAATATTATGCCATTTTACATAAGGGACTTGAGCATCTCTGGATTTGGTATTTGTGGGAGCTTCTGGAATCAACATTCTGTGGATACCAAGGGATGACTCTCTCTCTCTGTCTCCCTCTCTCTCTCTCTCTCTCCCCCCATTTATATGTGTGAGTATCTATACATAAACATATATACATATATACACATATGTATATATACACATGTCTGTATATGTATATATGACATCATCATAATAAACATAATGATTATGTCCATCACCCCTCAAAATTTCCTCATGTCACAATAGATTAGTTTGCATTTTCAAGTTTTGGGGTTTATTTTTGCAACTGGGAAGTTATTTTCATTGTTTTCATTTCTTTCTCATCGAATTTAACCACCTCTCCTCTCCTTTTTATTGCAGTAAAAATATATATAGCACAAAATTTGCCATTTTAATTATTTTAAGTGTACAATTTAGTGGCATTAATTATATTCGCAATGTTGTATGATCATCATCACTAACCATTTCCAAAACATTCTGATCAACCCAAGTAGGAACTCTGTAAGCATTAAGCTATAACTCCCCATTCCCACCCCCACCCCAGATGCTGGTAACTACTAATTTTCTTTCTGTCACTGTGAATTTGCCTTTTCTAGATATTTCACATAAGTGGGATCATAAACTATTTGTCCTTTGTGTCAGGCTTATTTCACTTAGCATACTGTTTTCAGTGTGCACCCATGTTGAAGCATGTATCAGAACTTCATTCCTTTTTCATTGCTGAATACTATTCTATCATATGTATATACTCATTTTGTTATTTATTCATATGTTGATGGACATTGGGGTTGCTTCCACCACCTTTTCTTTTCTTTTTTTTTTTTTTTTTTTTGAGATGAAGTCTTGCTCTGTCACCCAGGCTGGAGTGCAGTGGCGTGATCTCAGCTCACTGCAATTTCTGCCTCCCGGGTTCAAGTGATTCTCTTGCCTCTGCCTCCTAAGTAGCTGGGATTACAGGCACATGCCACGACTCCCTGCTAATTTTTGTATTTTTAGTAGAGACAGGGTTTTGCCATGTTGGTCACACTAGTCTTGAACTCCTGACCTCAAGTGATCTGCCTCCCTTGACCTCCCAAAGGGATTACAGGTGTGAGTCACTGCACTCAGCCGCTTCCACCTTTCGACTATTGTGAATAATGCTGCAGTGAATAGTAGTGTATAAGTATCTGTTTGAAAACCATTTTCCGTTCTTTTGGATATATACCTAGACATAAAATTACTGGGTCATATGGTAATTTTATGTTTAGATATTTGAGGAAGCATCAAACTATTTTATACAGTAATTGAACCATTTCACATCCCCACCAGCAATGTGTAGGAGTTCCAATTTATCCACATCCTTCCCAACACTGAATATTTTCCATTTTCTTAAATTACAGTCATCCTAGCAGGTATAAAGAGGCATCTCATTGTGACTTCCATTTGCATTTTCCTGATGACTAATGATATTGAACATTTTTAATATTTTTATTGTCATTTATATATCTTCTTTGAGGAAATACCTATTCAAGTTTTTCTCACATTTTTTAATTGGGTTGTTTATGTTGTTGAGTTGTAGGTTTTCTTTATATATTCTGAATGTTAAACACTTGTCAGATATGTGATTTTCAAATATTTTCTCTTATCCTGTAGGTTGTCTTTTTCCTTTTTTTTTTTTTTTTTTTTTAGACGGAGTCTTACTCTGTTGCCTAGGCTGGACTGCAATGGCACAATCTTGGCTCACTGCAAGCTCCGCCTCTCAGGATCAAGCTATTCTCCTGCCTCAGCCTCTGGAGTAGCTGGGATTACAGGCACACACCACCATGCCCAGCTAATTTTTGTATTTTTAGTAGAGACAGGGTTTCACCATGTTGCCTAGGCTGGTCTTGAACTCCTGACCTCAAGTAATCCACCCATGTTGGCCTCCCAAAGTGCTGGGATTACAGGCGTGAGCCACTGTGCTCGGCTTTACTTTCTTAATAACATCCTTTAAACAACAAATGTTTTAAATATTGATGAAATCTAATTTAGTTATTTTTTCTTTTGTTGCTCATGCTTTTGGTGACATATATAAGAATCCATAGCCAAACCTGAGGTCATGAAGATTTCCTTCTTTGTTTTAAGTATTTTATGATTTTTACTCTTATATTTAAGTCATTGATCAATTTTGAGTTAATTTTTGTACACGGTTTGAGGTAGGAGTGCAAAGACCCCCCCCCGTTTTTTTTTGCCTGTAGAAATCTAGTTGTCCAAAAACCATGTATTGAAATAGGCTTGACACCCTTGTCAAAATAAATTGGGTATAGATGTATGGGTTCATTTATGGACTCTCGGTTCTATTCCATTGAGCTATATCTCTTTCATTGTGGCAGCAGCACACTGTTTTGATTACTGTAGCCTTTTAGTAATATTTTAAGTCTGGAGTATGAGTCCTCCAACTTTGTTCTTTCAGAAGATTATTTTGGCTTTTCAGGGCTTTTGCAGCTCCACAGGAATTTAAGAATATGCTTTTCCATTTCTGCAAAGAAAAAAGGGGGGCTGTTGGAATTTTGGTAGCTATTGTATTGAATCTGTAAGCCTCTTTGGGTAGTATTGGCATCATAACAACATTAACCCTTCCTATCCATGAATGTGAGATGTCTTTCCATTTATTTAGGTCTTTAATTTCTTTCAGCAATGTTTTATAATTTTCACTGCACAAGTCTTCGACCTGCTTGGTTAAATTTATTCCTAGGTATTTTATTCTTTTAGATGCTACTGTAAATGAAATTGTCTTCTTAATTTCTTTTTCAGATTCTCCATTGCAGGTATATAGAAAAACAACTGATTTTTGTGTGTAGGTCTTGTACCTGGCAACTTTGCTGAATTTTTTAATTAGCTTTATTAGCTTTCTTCTGGTTTCCTTGGCATTTTATTTACATTGGATCATATCTGCAAATAGAGCTAGTTTTACTTATTTCTTTTCAACTTAGATGCCTTTAATTTCTTTTTCTTGTTTATCTGGCTAGAATTTTCAATACAATGTTGAATAGCAGTGGTGGGTGTGGGTATCTTTGTCTTATTCCTGATCTTAAAGGGAAAGCTTTCAGTCTCTCACAATTCATTATGGAATTCACTATGGTTTTGTGTAAATGCCCTGTAACATGTTGAGGAAGTTCTCTTCTATTCCTAGTTCTGAGTGCTTTTTATCATAAAAGAGTATTGGATTTTGAAAATGCTTTGTCTGCATCATTGGAGACGATCATGTGGATTTTTTCTCCCATCTATTAATGTGGTTTATTACATTGATTGATTTTTCTCTGTATTGTGCCACTCTTGCATTCCTGGGATAAGTCAGTTTAGGTCATTTGTGTGTTTCAAGTAATTTATCTATTTCATCTAGGTTATTAAATACTGTGGTATACAATTGTTTATAGTAGTATTCTTTTATAATCCATTTTTATTTCTGTAAGATCAGTAGTAATGTCCCCACTTGATTATTTTATTTATTTATGTCTTCTCTCTTTGTCAGATAGCTAAATATTTGTTAATTTTGTTGACCTTTTTAAAGAACTAACTTTTGGTTTCATTGATTCTCTCTTTCTTTTTTTCTATTCTCTGTTTTCTTTTTCTCTGGTCTTATTTCCTTCCTTCTGTTAGCTTTTGTTTTAGTTTTCTCTTCTTTTTCTAGTTCTTCAAAGTATAAAGTTAGGTTACAGATTTGAGATATTTTTTCTTTTTTAGTGTACGCATTTACAGCTATAAATTTCTCTTTAGGCACTACCTTTGCTGCGCCCCATACATTTTGGTGTGTTGTGTATGTTCACTAAAGTGTCTGCTCCTTAGCTTATATGTAGCTGCTAGTGTTTTGACAGTGATTTCCTTGAATGCCCATAGCTTAAAATGAACAAACAAACAAAGAAATGCCTTTTCCAGTCTTTGCAGACTGGCTAATGATCAGCCCAAGCTGAAAGCTTAGGGGCATCTCAGCTCTTTTCTGAGCATGTGCCTTTCCCTAGGCATGCATGTGGCCTTCCTAATTCCCCTGTATGAGTGGTGCTTTTGAATGTTTCAAATTTCCCAAAGAAAATCTCCCAAGCATTTATTCCCAGGCCTTAGGCAATCTAATGTACATACATATATATATAGTGTATTTAGAGACAGGTCTCACTCTGTCACCCAGGCTGGAGTGCAGTAGTTCACTGGATCCTTGAATTCCTGGGCTCAAGTGATTCTCAAGTGATTCTCCTACCTCACCCTCCCGAGTAGCTGAATATACAGGTGCACACCACTACACCCAGATATTTATTTTTATAATTTTTTGTAGAGATGAGGTCTCACTATGTTGCTCAGAGTGGTCTTGAACTCCTGGTTTCAAGCAGTCCTCCCACCTCCACTTCTCAAAGTGGTGGGGTTACAAGTGTGAGTCACTGTGCCTGCCTAATTGTAAATTTTTAAAGTAATCTTTTGGCTCAGGCATCTGTGGGTTGTCAGTTCAACTTTCAGTGTTTATGAGCAATGAAAAGTACTTTTTCAGCCTGAATTTCAAGCCAGGTGAAACAGAGATGAGCACCTTGTGTCTATCCCTCAGGTAGCCCCTAGACAGGTTAGAATAGACATACTCAATAGTTTGGAAATAAAGTCTCCTCTTCTCTTTCTGGAATCAGAGACCAAGACCCCACACTGGGAATGTGAGCTAAAACTACTGCTGCACAGAGGAGAAGGTGAGGGAAGGGAAAGTAAAAGTGCCACAAAACTCCCCTACCACTTTGAAGTTACATTTTTCATTAAGTATTCACTTGGTTGCTGCAAAGCCTTAATTGTTTTCCAGAGTTCTGATAAATTGGTTCTTTTTAAAAAAATTAGTATTTGTGGGTACATAGTAGATATATATACTTATGGGGTACATGAGATATTTTGATATAGACATACAATGTGTAATATTCATTGTTATAATTTGGACATTTGTCCCCACCCAAATTTCATGTTGAATTATAATCCCCAATGTAGGAGGTGGGACCTGGTGGAAGGTGATTGGATCATGGGGGCAGATCCCTCATGGTTTGGTGCTGTCCTCACTATAATGAGTGAGTTCTTGTGAGATCTGGTCATTTAAAAGTCCTCAAGGATCTAGAAATAGAAATTCCATTTGACCCAGCAATCCCATTACTGGGTATATACCCAAAGGATTATAAATCGTTTTATTATAAAGATACATGCACACGTATGTTCACTGTGGCACTGTTTACAATAGTAAAGACCAGGAACCAACCCAAATGCCCATCAATGATAGACCGGACAAAGAAAATGTGGCACATATACACCATGAAATACTACGCAGCCATAAAAAATTATGAGTTCATGTCCTTTGTAGGGACATGGATGAATCTGGAAACCATCATTCTCAGCAAACTGACACAGGAACAGAAAATCAGATATCACATGTTCTCACTCATAGGCAGGTGTTGAACAGTGAGAACACATGGACACATGGAGGGGAGCATCACACACTGGGGTCAGTTGGGGCAGGGCTAGGGGAGGGACAGCGGGGCATGGGGAGGGTGGGGAGGAATAACGTGGGGAGAAATGCCAGATATGGATGATGGGGGTATGAAGGCAGCAAACCACCTTGCCATGTATGTACCTATGAACAACCCTGCATGATCTGCACATGTACCCCAGAACCTAAAGTACAATAAAAATAAATAACTAAATAAACAAAACAACACCATTTAATTTAAAATTCAAGAACTTTACAACCACACATACAAAAAAAGTGTTGGCACTTCCCTCCCCGCCACTTTCTCCCTTTTGCTTCTGCTTCTGCCATGTGATGTGCCTGTTCCTGCTTCACTTTCTGCCATGAGTAAAAGTTCCCTGAGGCCTCCCCAGAAGCCATGTGATGTCAGTGTCATGTTTGTACAGCCTGCAGAACAGTGAACCAATTAAACCTCTTTTAAAAATAAATGACCAGGTCTCAAATATTTCTTTATAACAATGCAAGAATGGCCTAATGCAGTCACATCAGGGTAGATGTGGTATCCATCACCTCAAGTATTTATCCTCTCCTTGTGTTACAAAGCATCCATTATACTCCTTTAGTTATTTTAAAGTGTATAATAAATTATTGTTGACTGCAGTCACCCTATTGGTTCTGATAGTTTTTGCTTGCTTTATGATGTTTTTGTTGAAGGACAGAGCTCCTATAAGCCCTCTAGGTGATTCTGATGCAAGGTCTTGTTTGAGAAACTCTGGTATGACCTGTCATATGGACTGTACCATGTGCTCATTTTCCTAATGGCATAGCTAGAAACTTTGTGGCAATATCTGGTAGCACTATGTGAGGATTCTTTGAGAAATTCAGAACAGGTGTCCCGTAGTGAGTTGACCTCCACGCATGCCTCCCTTTCCTACTGCTCCCAAATGGAGGAGACAATCTTGCCACTCACCGGTGGCTCCAAGCCTTTATACTAGTGGACTTTTACCTAGATGAATCAACGTCTGAGTAAAGCCAGACCAGCTATGGCTGGACACAGATCTTGGCTTAACCCCATTCTAGAGAGTCAGGGTTGCTGGTCCTAATAGCTATATAAAAGGCCATAGGCTCTCAATTCAGAGACTGAGAGAAATTCAAGTAATTCTCAAATAAATGATGTTCTGAGGAAATGGAGACACCTGAGTTTCCAAGTAGAAGAAGCTTGGATAATTGTTCTGTTTGTAAATGTGCAGGGTGAGGGCAAACTAGGGAATTTGTTCTGAAGCTTTTGCATAGCAAGCATAGTATTTTGAATTAGGTTGTATGTTTTTCTCAGGACTTTGAGGGTGACTAATGGAAATCATAAGGAGTTTAAAGTCCCAATCCTGCCCTAATGCCAACCCAGGTGTTTCTCCCCTGGCTGGCCCTGAATTCTCTTGGCCAATAATGACAAATCATGCAGAAATATACTTGATTGGGTCAAGGAAAGACCAGCCTGATGAGACAGCAAAAGTCTCCAGCCTCATTGTCTAGGGTCGGAGTTCTCCTATATAAAAGTCAGAGATGAAAAGTCTAAACTGAAGTCACCAGACTTGAAAGTGTGTACACCCAGACCCCTGCACTCACGTGGTCCCTAAGAGACCACATACCACACCCCACTCACATGCTTTGAGCTGAGACACAGCATTATTCTACTCTAAAACAACAAGAGCAAAGCATTTATTTCCAAAAATGGGACAAGGTCACAAGAAAAGGCCTATAATAATTAACTAAGTCAATGGAAAACTCATTTTTAAAATATCCCCCATGGAGTTTTAGGACAAAACAACAGCTTAGTGAATGTTTGGTTACAGTTTATAGCTATTTCTTTTGCCCTTGATACACTAGCGTGATTTTTTCAGCTTTCTCTGCCAATCTTGCTCAGCACTAGTGGTTCTAAGATTAAAGTCCAGGTATGTAAATGGAATAGCCCTATTTGCAGCCTTGGTATATAGGCTCTTCTGAGCCTAGTGGCCCCCTGTGTTGATTTTTGTCAGTTGTTAGCCAGCAAAGGGAGTAGGAACTATAGCAGTTAGAAAAGTAGAGCCTGTAGCACATGTTCAATACATGAAATTTATAGAGGAAAAATGCTGGGAGGGCTGAAAGGCCAAAGAAGAGGAAGTGAGGCAACCCAGAGATCAGAAATTGTAGAAATCTGCTTACTACCACTAGGGCTGCAAGAAGACAGGGAGGAGGTAGTGTTACTATATAGCTCAGGTACCAAGTTCATTGCAGAGACTTCCAGGTAAAAGCTGTAACAATGGGGGGAAGGTTTGTCATCAGAAACTAGAACTTAGGAGTAGACCCAGCCACAGCTCGAGATACCACTTGAATTAGATGACACTGCTGGATACCTTTTGATTTTGACCAACCAGCATTCATTCATTTCCACTTCTTGTGATACCTACACCATGATTTTCCCTTTCCAGGGAGCTCTTCCTAACCCATTGGGTACAGTTTTAGTAGTACTGTCAATCAGGTTGCTCTATTCAACCCTAGCCAAGGCATGGGTGGGCATATAATACAAAGTATGTCAAACACACCCTCTCCCAGGAATTTGAATCTTGAGAACAAGGACAGAAAATTGTTGGGACTGTTTCATACTGTGGGGCCTTGAAAAGGCCATGCATCTTTTCCTATATACCTAGGTCCTTGGAGACACTCTAGTCTGTATTTCATCCTTCCTCAAGTCTTTGTCAATTTAGCCCAAGCTTGCCTAAGTCTGAAAAGTTCGAATTACAATGTTTGCCATGCCTCCATACACCAAGTCCTTGTTTACAATCCTCAGAATGCCCTTATATGCCTTGTTGGCATTAAGAATGTCTACTCATCATTCGATACCCAATCCAGATATAACTTCTGTGAAATCTGTCCCAGTCCCTAGCTCAAGAAAAATTTAGTTCCTTATCTCCTCTAGCTTCCAATAACACTCTATACCTATTTCTGTTTCAGTACTTATTTTAACTGAGAATTCTTGGTACCTAGCTGCTTGGCACATAGTAAATTCTTATTAAAGCATTTGTATGAATGTATGAATAAGTAAAAGGATAATACAGCCAGCATATTTCCATTCAATTATAGTGCAAGCCACAGTTCTTTCTTTATTTGCATTTAAAAGGGTTTGGAGCTCTTTAATGGTTTAAAGGGGAGAAATGAATCCAATATATGCTCCCAATAAGAAGACATATAAAGAGATACTTTTATAAAGACAGGAGACAGAAATGACAGAGGACATCATGGGGGAAGGGAGGAGATGGAGAGAATGTGAAGAGGGCAGTAAGGAGTAACAGCCAATTACAAGGCTGCACAGGAAATACCATTTGGGGCATAGAGATATGCAGAGAGTTCTTAGTATTCCACTTGAGATGATGGCTATTATACTCCCTAGATACTTGAGGGAGGTAAGTCCAGTGGTATGCTGGTAAATATTTAACAACCAGCTCTCTGGGGAAAAGGGCTGTAATCTGCAGCATTTGTCATTTCCCTTCTTCTAAATACTCCCACCATGGCCAATTAATTTCAAGCTACCAATGTGGCATCACTGAATGCAGAGTTGAGAAGAGAGGCATGCCATCATATAGAGTTTCCACCATGTAGATAAAAACAGTTACAAATAACTTAAAGATCATAGATAATAGTAAATGTAGTAATTAAATACATGATGAGTGGATATTTATTTTCTTTATTTGGTTGTAAGTTTATATAATTCAATTCTGAATAATGGTTATATCTAATAGCTTCCTTGCAATCTTTCTGAAAATGTAGCTATCAGCTCTTATTAGCAGGTGTGGGCCAGTAGCATACCACCACAGGTAACTCATCTGTGAACTACTTGGTGACTAGAAGCAACTTGAATAGATATACCAAAGTGAGATAAGGATTGCTGGTCAACTGTAGCTGTAATATGATCAAGAGGATCTAGGTCCACTACATGATTTCATGTTCCCAGGAGAGAAACTATATTTGGTAGCCTCAAGCCCTAGATAGACCCAGAACAGAATGCCTCTGATTCATTGTATAATCTTCCTTATTGCTAAAAATTATCTTTATAATTGACTTTGAACTGGCGAGAAAAACAACTTGTTTTGTTAAGAACTGGATATCCCTGGACCAAGATGGTCTTTACAGAGCTATGTTGAGAGCCATGCTGTCTTGACATTTGTACAATCAACAATTTGACCTTGTTTGTAAAGTGCCCAGTTTATAAATAATAAATACTTTTTTTTTTTTGAGATGGAGTCTCTATCTGTCATCCAGGCTGGAGTGCAGTGGCATAATCTTGGTTCACTGCAACCTCCATCTCCTGGGTTCAAGCAATTCTCCTGCCTCAGCTTCCCAAGTAGCTGAGATTACAGGCGCAAAGCCACCACACCAGCTAATTTTTGTATTTTTAGTAGAGTCAGCATTTCACCATGTTGGCTGGGCTGGTCTTGAACTATTGACCTCAGGTGATCCACTCGTCTCAGCTTCCCAAAGTGCTGGGATTACAGATGTGAGCCACTGCACCCAGCCTAAATACTCTTCTTTTAACCAAGTAGAAAAAATGGACACTGGTTTGGATTTTATGCATTCAAGAAAAAGGTAGTAGCAATTATACTCTGCCAGAAAAGTCTCACCTTTGCAAACTCAAGTTATCTTTAAATTGGTGAATTGGGCATATTACTGGTTCCTCACTTCAGCATTATATTATTGGTCTTCCTTAATTTTGAGTTCCATCCTCACAGGACATTTTTAGTGCTGAAAAGAACAAAAAGGAAATACAGCTCAATATCTGGTGTTGTAATTATAAAAGCACCTACTACATCCTAAGCATACTATTAGACATCATTTCATTTAACCCTGAAAACAAAAACCAACAGGTGGGCACTATCATTTTCCCCTCTTATAAATGAGGAAGTTGCAAATCAGGAAGGCCAAGTGCCTTGCCCAAGATCACACAGCTCATGAGAGGAGAGCTAGGATTTGAAGCCGGGTTTCTCTGAAACCCAAGTCTCCCAAGCTTTTGCACTACACTGTGTTGCTTGAAGAGCTGTCTCTCCTTTTAAGGAGGCTAGTCTTGGAGAGTGGGTGGTCTGTGTACAATATCAAAGGATAAATAGAACAGCATGTGTCTTTCTAGAGAGTCATATGGGAATTCTGAATTCAGGGCCATAGGACTTAAAAGCACAATTCAGTACCCCACCTCCTTATATCAAACATATGGCCAATCTTAGGAGAAATTTAAACATATTTCCCTTTAAAAGCTCGTACTTTAGGGCCACTTTGAAGCAAGCCATTGAATACAATTAGATATCTTTCTTTCCTTTCTCTTATCCTTAATTCCTTTTCTTTGTCATATTTTGGAAAGGAATGCCTTTCCTGGCAGGCTAGCCTGCACTTCCTGTTCAGTCTCAAAATCTCTTCAAGGCTTCATCTCTGCCGTCAAATACAACTTTCCTTTCTATTTTGTCTCTCTCCCTCTCACAGCCTGAACGAACACCTTAAGTGGAGCCAAGGAGGTAAAGGAGACAAAGGTGATTTCTGTCCTCTAACATTTCTTCCTTCTTCCTTTCCATGAGTAAAAGAAAAAATGCCCCACTTATTAGGTTTACTCCAGTCATATGAAGTTTTATGGCCATTTTGCCTGGACAGTTTTTCCTTGTGTGTGTGTATTTCTACCCCCACTTCCCTATTAGAGTTCACTTCGCATTCCATCCTTCCATAAGAGTGCCTCAAGCAGGGAGCTGCTTACATACATTACTGAGGTTACTGCTAAATTTTTTAGCTAGTTCCCCCTAGAAACAACTGACAAATTTACAAACTGCTCTAGAAAATTCAAAGACACCGTATGTATTTCATCTGAACTAAATAATTTGAATAAAATTGAACTGAAAATTAAACCAGTTTTATTACAAGGCCCTGCTATCTTCCCTTTTGTTAGTGTCCTCTTCTCTTCCCAGCATCTCCCCTTCTCTGTTGCTAGGTGTTCTTCCCCCTGCAGCTCTGTCAGGAGCCCAAGAGCCACTACCCCTAACCCTACCTCGACATTAAAACAAAACTGGCTGGAAGCATGTAGACCAGCAGTTAGTGATTCTCAACTCTGATTGTGTGATGGAATCATCTGGGGACTTAGGAAAATCAATTGTCTATGGTGGAACCTGGATATCAGCATTGTTTCAAAGCATCCTAGATGACTATAATCCTATCCTCTGGCTTGTCTTTCCCATCCCATCTTTTTCCCCTACAAAAATTTGTTCTAATCTATCACCATTCTACTCTACTACTTCTACTTGGGAAAAGAGCTAATCAATTTATTTGCAAAATGGCAGTGAAAACTGATAGAAGCTTAATGTGCTAGTGTGTCAGTGGGATTTTTATTTTGATTATAAAAATATTTTTTAAAATCTCTTATGGAACAAATTCAGGCATGCGGGGATATTTTTGGGTTGGAAGTTTCCAGTCCCCAATTCATATTATATAGGTTAGTATTGTCCATGCTTTTGATACACACACACACACACACACACACACACACACACACACACGCACACACATATCCATTACAAGCTTTAACTAAAAACAAGGAAACTGACTTTTAAAAATCAATGATAATATTTTCAGTATAATGATAACAATAATAATTTTTTTGTAGCATTTCACCAAGACACTTACATCTAGGTAAATAATGACTGAGTTATAGGTTGCATTTGCTATCCCTTTGTGTTTTTTTCTTAGCTGTATTTTCACTAAAAAAAATTTCAATTCATGAATTTAAGTTGTTGGGAATGGCAGTGAGTATTTGTTGGCTTTGGCAGACAGTTTTGGATATTTATATTTGAATGGAACATTAACCTAGAAATTATAGAATGATTTCTCACTGAAGACTACTTTCAATACTTCATCAGACATGAAAATGATAAGCATTTCACAAATAAAAGCTGAAAGGTTGAACTGTTTCAACTTGGAAGATGAAACCAATTATTTCTTTGATTACATATAGCTCCAAAAGGTGTTTTTTTCACATTTCATTATAGCATGTAGATGAGGTTTTTGAAATATGCCAAATTATCTTATTTGTTAAGGGAAGATAATCACCAAGTTAAACTCTTGCTGATTAAACCATTTGTATCACATTTAAGTTATTCAAAGAAATCCTGGATATCATAACATTGTAATATTTAAGCCCTGAAGTGATAAGCTGAGGCTGCTGAAAATGCAGAATATATTGCCAAGTTATACCTCTTGAACAATTCAATTGAAATCAGACAGATAATCTTTTCTGGTGTTATCACTGTGGTGAAGAAATGCTTTATGCTTTACCCCTCAAAAAACTTGAAAGAGTATCTTTCCCCTTGATAGCTCTCATAAATCAGTGTGAAAAAATAGACCTGTGCTTCACTACCCATTTCTTCACTTAGCATCATGAAATAATGGACACTAGATAGGAGATATATTATCATAACTCAATATTGACTCTTTTCTTCAACACTGAATCAAAGTCATGACAGATATTATCAACCACTAATGTTTCTTTGACTACAACTCAGTATGAATTGACATTCAGGTACAACTTCTTCATTCATGTGGCCGCAGCATCCTTCCTTATTGTATGCATAGCTGCTGCTTTGTCGATGTTCATTCAGCCTGTTTTTTTCCAGTCTTGTTTCACATATCATAAAATGATTTTTAAATAAGTAAATATCGTCTTCTCTTGAAGGATTGTTTTTGAATGATAAATGGAATAAATGTTCACCAGCACTTCTGTTGCATATATGTATCAGATATGCCAATTGAAAATATCCCATAGCACGTTCACATTCATGTATTGTTCTTTAATCCAATAATATTATACAACATATGATAGTGATAAAAGAATTGTGCCAAAAATTCATTCTGAACTTTTTCTGAATATACTAGTAGCCATAAACTCTTTCATTAGTGTTATAAATTCTTAGAAATTGTGTTAGAACTAGTGTATATACTCTAAACAGTGAAATTTTGGTTGATGCCATTGTAGTTCTGGCCTGTTATCTCTCTTTAGTAATAATATGCTTCAATGTAGCACGGAAAAGCATTATTTCTCTTTTTTCTGGAAACGTTTGACTGATTACCAGAGAGGTCCCTGTGCTTTGTATGAAAATGTTATGAAAGCTATGGTGGCATTGTTGGATAATTTTATAACAGATATAATCTCCACCCAATAAAAGTAAGTTTCAGATATTCATTGTTTTAATTTCTCCTTAATTTCTGAGGCATTTTAAATTCATTATATTAAATCATAATATTTGCATATTTACCTGTCTCAGTGCATATATCTTCACTTTCTATATCTACCCCAAAGTCACGTTCATTATGTTTTTAATGTTGCCTTTAGTTACTTCTGATTTTCATAACTGCATATGTACTTGAATGAATCACTTTTGAGGCATTGATACATTTGGGAAATTAGGGATAAAATGCAAAAAATAGTAACCACAAAACATGCAATATTAAGAATATAACCAATGAAAAGAGCAAATGTTACAACATGAATGACATCTTGTTAGCTAAATGTTATTCAAGATGACCCAATCATATCCATCACCTCACACACTTATCATTACATTGTGGTGGGAACATTTAAAATCTCCTCTTTTTGCAATTTTGAAATATACATTATTATTAACTATAGTCATGCTGCCCAATAGATCACTGGAACTTATTCTTTTTGTCTAACTGAACTTCATACACTTTGATTTGCTTTTCCCCTTTCCCTGTCTATCCCCCACCCCTAGCCTCTGGTAATCACCATTCTACTCACTACTTCTTTGAGTCTGACTTTTTAAAATTCCACATATGAGTGAGATCATGTGACATTTGTTTTTCTGTGGCTGGCTTATTTCACTTAGCATAATATCCTCTAGATTCTTTCATTTCATTACAAATGATAGGATTTCCTTTTTTAAAAAGGCTTTAATATTTAATTGTATACATACATCACATTTTCTTTTGTAAAAGTTTTTAATTTTAATTTTTGTGGGTATGTAGTAGGTATATATATTTATGGGGAACATGAGATGTTTGCATTCAGGCATGTAATGTAAAATGATCACATCATGGAGAATGGGGTATTCATTCCTTCAAGCATTTTTTTTATATAGATAGGGTCTCCCTATGTTGCCCAGGCTGGTCTCATACTCTTGGGTTCAAGTGATGCTGCTGCCTTGGCCTCCCAAAGTGCTGGGATTACAGGCATGAGCCACTGAACCCAGCCATTTATCCTTTGTGTTGCAAGCAATCCAATTACACTATTTTAGTTATCTTTAAATGTACAATTTAGTATTGACTGTAGTCACCCTGTTGTGCTGTCAAATAAGAGGTCGTATTCATTCTTTCTATTTTTTTTACCCATTGAACATCCTCACCTCCCTCCCAGCTCCCCACTACACTTCCCAGCCTCTGGTAGCCACATTTCTACTCTCTTTGTCCATGAGTTCTATTGTTTTGATTTTTAGATCCCACAAATAACTGAGAACATGCGATGTGTCTTTCTGTGCCTGGCTTATTTCACTTAACCTACTGATCTCCAGTTTAATACATGTTGCAAATAACAGGATCTCATTCTTTTTATGGCTGGATAGTACTCCATTGTGTATAGGTACGAAATTTTCTCTATCCTTTCATCCATTGATGGACACTTAGATTGATTCCATATGTTGTCTATTATGAATAGTGCTGCAATAAATATGGGCGTGCAGGTATCTTTTCAACATACTGACTTCAATTCCTTTAGATATGTATCCAGTACATTCCTTGTATATACACATGTATGTAAATGCACATGTAATATGCACATGCATACATGTGCATATACAAGAAATGCACTGGGTACATATCTAAAGGAATTGGGAGCCTATTAAGGCCATATTAGGATGTCAAGGAAAAAATCATGATTAGTCAGATGTAAGCTTGTCATTATGTCCCACAAGCTCTGGCGTAGCATGTAAATACATTTCATTATCAGAAAGAACCATTACATACATGGGAAACTGAGTCTTAGAGAGGCAAAATAACTTACCCAAGGTTTTTTACAAGTCTGAATCAAACCCAAGTTGCCCAAGTTGGGCAGTTAGATAACTCAGTGTAATACTTCCCAGCCATCAGTATAAGCATTAGCTCCTTTGGCATTGATGAAGACTGCTGAAAAGAGTTGAAACTATTTTGTTTAGGAAAGAGAAGTCTAGCTGGAAAGCAAGATTGGCAGAGGCTGCCGTGTTCAAATATGTGAAGGGCATGCTGAGAATAAGGAGCAGTCCTGTCTGGGTGGTAGTCAAAGTACAGAACTTGGGTGAGTAGGAAGAAGTCATAGGGGAGCAGGCTTAGTTCATCAGCAGGAAGAACGTTCTGACAAGTGGAATCCTGTGCTTGCAGAGAGAGGCAGGGAACTTCCAGGTCCATCCCAGTTCACTTGGAAGATAGATGGAGAGCACTTGGCAGGAAGGCTGGGGAGGGAGGGCTGGCAGGAGGGAGAGAGGTTGATCTGAAAGCTTTTCTAACCTGAGTCTGGTGAGGGCCTGGAGGGAGAAGGGCTGTCCAAGGAGGCCTGGTGGCCTGCAGGCCCCTTCTGCACCTGACACTTGTGTGCCTTGGGTCAACTCTGTCTGTCTCTTGGCTGCCCAGCTCCAGCCCTACCTGTTCCCTGGGTGGCCATGGGAAGCCTATGGGGCCCAGCATGGAAGACTGGAACCTCTGCCTCCCAAAGACACAAGAGCTGTTTCTCCAGCAGCAGTCAAGATCCCAAGTCCACACTGTGGCCCCTTTGACTGCCCACCATCCTGAATTCGAGCTTTAATCCTTTGAGCAGAATGGGCTCAGGCTGTCATGGGCTTTAGATCTTGATGTTATTGCCTCCGATTAGATCTAGGAAACCTTTTCACTTCATGGAGCTATTACATGTGTTCCTTGGGGTGTTCAGCATTGTTAGGAGTATGTGGATGAGGGAGTAGGTAAGAGGGTGAATCTCCTTCAGGTTAAGAGTCTGAGTGCTGTCCTCATTCTGTGGCAGCTCAGGCCATTCCACCTAGGCATTTGTAGTCTCTCCTGGACTGTGACTATGGCCAGTCAGCAGCATGACCCTACAAGTGTAGAAAAGAGGCACCACTCCTCCTTGACACATTATAGCTGAGTGATGTTGATGTCCCTGAATGGTGAGTGACAGCTGATTCTGAACTAGCTCGAGGGTCAGGGAGAAGAGGTCTGAGACTCTTATATCTACCCAGAACCCCAAGAACAGTCTTTAACACCTGTTTGAATACTAACCTACAGGACATTGGGCTCACAGTCACATGTGAGTCGTGTGCAGCAGGATCATCTGTGTTCCTTGTGAGAAATACATTTTTCCATGCCCCATCCTAGGTCTAATAAACCAGAATCTCTAGAAATCTGCATTCTTTACAAGCTTCTTTAGTTGTTTTTAGAGAATGCTAAAGTGTGGGAAACACCTCTGTGATGATTGAAGCCGAAATAGACTGTAAGAACTATCTTACTTCCGCCCTCCATCCCCTGTTGTTACAGATTGGAAAGTAGAGAACACAGAGAGTAAATGACCTATCTAAGGTCATGGAGTCAATTACTGTTGTGGTAAACCCAGAATAATGAACCACGGTGCTATTTCCTGACCCAGGACTACTCTCCTAAGTAGCTAACCAATCCTTTGTTAGATCAAAGCATGAAGAAAGTGTTTTGAATTAGCATTAAATGTTACATTTCATGAGGATCATGTATCTAGAACAGATTATGCTCATCCTACCTTCCATGGCTTTACTGAAGTACCCTCTTCCCCTCCTTCCCTATCTTTTCTCCTTTCCACCTTCACAAATCTAACCATCATTCAAGGTCCAGCAACTTAGTCCACTTTCACCTTCCTGGGGTCTCTGAGCCCACTCATATGGCCCTTTCATATATTTTGTAATTGAGAGCAAGGGTTTGTTGTCTTTTCCCAATTAGATAGCAAGGACTAGATTTCAACCTCTTCGTATCTGCTATATTCCCCTTCTCCTGAGGTTAGGCCACAATTAGGGGTCCAGAAAATCCATATTAAAATCCAGCTGTTGAGCAGCAGATTCAGTACAAGCCAGCCAAGCAGCTAGCCACATAGCTCTAGCGAAATATTTTTGTTGCAATCGTATTAAAGTTATACAAGATGTATAGTACAGCTCTCACACCTAGTCTGAGGTCTCCTAGGCTTTCTAAACTTCAGTAAGTTCTCGCTCAGCAGCTCTTTTACTATTAAACAGTCAGTGGAGTGTTTGCAGGCCATGCATATGCTAGTCACTGTGGGTATTACTAAACAAAAAGAAAACACTGCAAGTTCTGCTCCAGCTTCCACATGGGGAGAATGGCTGCATCCTGCACTCACTGTTATCTCTGGTTCCAGTCTAGGCATTGTACATTCTTACACTCAACCCAGCCCCCTTTGGATCAGTTTCTTGTTCTGGCCTGTCCATAAATCTCTCCCTCCCTTCCTTCTCTGTCTCCTTTGTACCTTCCGTCTCAAACCCTAGTCAGCAGCTGCCAGCAGTAAGGGACTCTGAGAACGCAAGTGGGGATTTTCCAGACACTTCACATTTTCCTCACTGTTAAAAAATGTGTTTTGCTTGCTTAAAGTGATTGGATTCCTCTTGCCCTCAGTGAGGCTGGGTGAATGAGACACTTGTCCTAAGAAGATCAAAGAGGGTCTACAGTCTCAGCAAAATTTAGCTGTCATTGTCTCTGAAAATCCTAGCATGTATGAACTGTAATTTCCTCAGGTACTTCCTGAATACTAGCCCAAGACGTCAGAGCAATGTGTGGTTATTTTCCTCCCTCCTCCTTCCTTCTTGAGAACCAGAGTTACTGGACTGCTGCTTGACTCTTTATCCTCCTCCCCACTGATCTCTCTCACTTATGGTGTCCAAGCCCCTCATTTGATCTGTGCCTTCATCACTCCCCTCTCTCAGTGGAGACCTAAGGTGCGCAGGGTGGAGCCTTTGCCAAGGCTTCACAGATCCTTTGTCCTTGACATGTTGCTTGATATAGTCTGTTTCTTTTTGTTTCCAGGCACTCTTCCCACCAAATCCTGACCACCTCCTGACCTTTTGAAGGGGCGAATGCCAGACAACCAGCAGACTCTGTAGCCCATAGCCTACATGAAGGAAGGTGTCTACATATATAACACCAGGCTCACACATAATCTAGAAGTTGTGGGCCTCTTAGCACTGGCAATGACATCCCTAGTGGCTTTCTCCAGACTTTTGGGAGTTTGCCTCTCATTTGTGAGTGTAAACCTAAGCTACACTGAACCCGAGCTTCAGGACCTGAACAAATGTTTAGGGACAGTTACTAAGATTAGTTTTGGCATCCACATTGTGCTGGTCACATGACAGGGCATTTCCACAACTGTTGCCTCATTGAATCCTCACAACATCCTAGTGAGATAAGTATTCTTACCCTGATTTTTATTTGTGAACATATTAAAGCACAATAATAACATTAATGACTCACATTCATGAAGCACTTGCTATGCACCTGACAGCATTCTAAGCACTATGTACATATTAACTCATATTTTCCTCACAACAAACTATCTGTTTATTACAATTTTTAGGAATAGGAAGCTGAAGCCCAGAAAGATTAAGAGTCTGGCTCAAGGTCATAGAGCCAGTAAGTGGTAGAGCCTCATTTTGAACATAGGCAGCCTGGTTCCTATGTAAACCTAAATATGTAAACACTGTGCTATTTGTTTTTATTTTGGGTTTTTTTGTTTGTTTGTTTTTGTTTTGAGATAGGGTCTCACTCTGTCACCCTGGCTGGAGTGCAGTGTCGTGACCTTGGCTGACTGCAGGGCTTAAGTGATCCTCCCACTTTAACCTCCCGAGTAGCTGGGACTACAAGCACATGCCACCACACCTGGCTAATTTTGTTTATTTTTTGTAAAGATGGGGTCTCCTAAGTTGCCCCAGGTGGCTTCAAACTCCTGGGCTCAAGCAATTCTCCTGCCTCGGCTTCCCAAATTGCTGAGATTATAGCCATGAGCCACCGTGTCCGGCCAACACTATGCTACTTGGACATAGAAAGGTTGAAAGGTTAACTCACACGCTCACAGCCATAGGAATCATTCGATGATAGATTCCAGGATGTACAGTAGGCTTTCTGACCCCATGTTCTGTACCCTTTTCACTATACATTCATATTTTCACTCATCCAATATACATTTATCAAGCACTGCTATGTGCCAAGGGTTGTACTATGCACTAGGCATAAAATTGCTGCTCAAAAGGAGCTCAGAGTCAAAAGGGAGAGATAGACAAGAAAACAAAACAAAGCATAGCATGATGACTGAGAGCGTGGCTTTCATCCTCAATATATCTCAAATCAGAACACTATCATATTTTGCCAGTAATATCTGATCCTTGATAGTCTTATCCAAAGAATGGAGATGATAATATCAGTTCATTTCTAATAAGATTGTCGTGGTGAAGACTAGATGAATTAATATGTGCAATAAACTTAGAAAGGTACCCAGCATGGAGAAGTTATTATTATTATTATAGGTTTCTCTGTTTTATGATAGAGTGCCAATGGCTAAGAGAAGGTCCTAAGCCAGTGTTTGAGTAAGAGACAGAGGATGCCTGGATGGAGGATGCAGAAGAGGGAGGCAGGGGCTAGAGCATGCAGGACTTTGAAAACCATGCACAACACCAAGCTAAGAAGCTGAATGGGCTTGGATCAGCTGAATAGCACTTACATTTCTGCTACTTTCAAGTAACAGCAGGCTGATGACCAGCCTGTGTAAGTGGTCTAGTGACCCTAGCATGCAACGAACATTTTTTTCCTTAACTCAGGTTCGCAGATTGAATAGCTGTGAGTGGCAATATGAACTGCTGGTCTGTCTCTGAAAGAGGCTCAACCCTCCCTTAGCTGTCAGCAGCCTTGTACTCCACCTGGCAACAGCTGGGAAGAATGAGGCTATTGGATAATGGCTTTTGGAGCTGACTTCTACAAGGTAAGGATTTGGAAGGGAGGTGGATGGAGAGAAAGAGGATGAGGCATTACACTGAGCCATTGGATAGCGTGTGGCCAAAGGAGCCAGGCACCTTCAGGATCTGCTAGGATAACTTTCAAACAGCTTGTGGTGATTCAATATGCCCCCCAGGGATTGTGTTTTTTATAAAAGTGTATTTTCCAACTTGGGCCAGACAAACTGGTGTCAGTTTTATGGCCACTATGTTTTTGGTTATTTACTTCCCATCTTCTCTTTGTTTCCCAAGTGACCTACTTTAGCTGCTAGACCTTGGGGAGTCTAAAAAGAAAAGTAATAATTAGCCCTCATGTTGGTACAATGCTTTATGATTTACAAAGAACTCCCATATTCATTGGATTTTACAGTACTTCTACAAGGGAGGCAGGACAAGCAATTACATGGTTATCATTTCCAATGTTACAGACGAGTAAATCAAGGCAAAGAGAGGGGAAAGCACATGCCCAGAGTTACACTGCTAGAGAGCGGTGGGACTAGGACTCTGTATTAGCTTTCTGTGCTGTATAATAAATTACCACAAATTTAGCAGCTTAAACCATTACATATTTATTATTTCAGTTTCTTTGCTCAGAAGTCTGGGCATGGCTTAATTGAGTCCTCTGCTTAGAGCCTCACAAAGTCACAAAGGCCAGGTTTGGGGTTCATCTGGAGGCTTGATTAAGCAACAATCTGTGTCTCCATTTGTGTAGTTGTTGGCACTATTCAGTTGCTTGTGGCTGCTCACTTCTTTTTTTTTGTTTGTTTTTGAGATGGAGTCTTGCTCTGTGGCCCAGGCTAGAGCGCGGTGGTGTGATCTCGGCTCACTACAACCTCCACCTCCCGGTTCAGGCGATTCTCCTGCCTCAGTGTTCCAAGTAGCTGGGATTACAGGTGCCCATCACTGCACCCAGTTAACTTTTGTATTTTTGGTAGAGAAGGGTTTCACCATCTTGGCCAGGCTGGTCAGCCTCCTAAAGTGCTGGGATTATAGGCATGAGCCACTGCGCCCAGTCGGCAACTCACTTCTTGAAAGCCAGCAAGGGGAGAGAGTGAGTCTGCTAGCAAGATTGTATCTTATAAAATAGAATATAATCGTAGACGTGATATCCCCTTACCTTTGTCATATTCTATTGGTTTGAAGCAGGACACAGGTTCCATTCACATTCAAGGGAAAAGGCTTACACAGGCCACCCTACAGTCTGTTTGCCAACACAGCTTTGTTTGACTCCAAATCCACTGGTCTTTCCACTGGATCACACTGTTGCCCTTAGGGATGTGTGACATACATTCTCGCCACTCTCAAATGTACATACACCCATTCAAAGGTACATTTGCCAACGACAGAGTGGAGTAAATCTAAGAGGCCTGCCCTTCCCCTTAAACTTGTGTCCTGGGTTACACAGCCTAGAATCCTAACTGACTAACTTATGAATACACCCCCACTCTCTTAACTCAGAAAAAAATTTTTTAGCACTTCTAAAGATGGAATGTTGTTTTGGGACAATTTTGTGCAAACCCTGAGCTTGTTATCTTCGAAAAAGAATGCGTGTCTTTCTCATTTAGAAGACTTGAATGCTTATCCTGACAATTTCTAAATTGCTTACAAAGGCAAAGGAAGTCGTGCTGTGTTTTGCTTCTTTAGCTTTTGTGGCTAAGTCTCATTATTTCGATCCTATTAATGACTGTCAGAGAAGATGTGGCCTTGGAGGAAAGGGGTTAAAGAGAGTTCTTTAAATCTCTCAGCTGAGGCCAGAAAGCTCTCTGAGGATGGCTTCTGAAGTTTAGGCATGCCTGCAAGAAGCCCTGCAGCTCTCTCCAGATGCCTGCTTTTCACTGACAATAGGGGCTACCTTAACTATTCATTTCATTCATTCAGTCAGTCAGTCAGCAAGTATTTATGAGCATTTCTTTGTGCAAAGCACCATTCTAGGTACTAGCCATGCTGAGACCACCATTCTCATATGCAAGAAGCTTCCAGTGGAGTGAAGACTCAGACAAGAAAGCTATTACAAGGCTATAGAATTGCTTTAATGAAGATATGCGCTGAGCCTTTGGGATTCTGTCTGATAGGGTTAGGAAAGAGATGTGCTTGCTCCAAATCGCAAACCCTAAGCCTTCAGGACCAGGCAAATGAATCAAACAGGTGGATGCAAGGATTGGTAGGGTTTATACCAAACTGGAGGGCATTGTAATTAAAAAAATTAAACACCATGTGGTCCTAATAAAACGTGCCCGGTAAGCTGCCGATTTATGACTCCAGCTTAGACAAAGGAGGTAGTGTTGGTGCTGAGATTTAAATGATAACAGCAAACGCTTATATAGAGGTTACTGTGTACCAGGTACTCTTGTAAACAATTAAACGTATTAACTTATTTAATCTCCATAACAAGCCTATTTGGTAGGTACATTAATTGGCCTTATTTTATAGATGAGGAAATAGAGGCCTAGAGATGTTCGATAACTTGCCTGGCATCACACAGCTAATGACCACAGCTGGAATTCAAACTTAGCCTGGGTTCACAGCCCATGTAGCACACTACCGTGTCCTCAGCCTCTGCTAAAAAGTGACTAAGTGTTTGAAAAGCAGCCAGATAGCAAGAGAACATGCCATTCAGAGAAAGGGAGCATCTGCAAAGGTGGAGGCCTAAAGAGCCTGAGGGATTCCAGGGTCCTTAAATATTGCAGTATTTCTGGAATAGCAAGTGTGTGTTTTGAGGTAATGGGGGAATGGGTGGAGCAAGGTCAGGAGATGGATGGAGAGAAATGAGATCAGAGGTCGGACACAGTGGTTCATGGCTCATGCCTGTAATTCCAGGACTTTGGGAAGTCAAGGCAAGAGGATTGCTTGAGCCTGAGAGTTCAAGACCAGTATGGGCAACCTAGTGAGACTCTGTTTCTACAAAAAATAAAAATAAATAGAAAAATTTAGCTGGGCGCAGTGGTGCACATCTGTCCCAGGTACTCAACAGACTGATCTGGGAGGATCCCTTGAGCCTGGGAGGGGGAGACTCTAGTGAGCCTTGATCATGCCACTGAACTCCCGTCTGGGTGACAGTGTGAGACCCTATCTTAAAAAAAGATAAAAAAAAGAAACAGAAATGAGGCCAGACAGAAAAATCAACAAGGACTTATATGCCATGCAAAGCACTCATCCATTCATTAAATAGACATGTATTAAGCACTTTCCGTGTGCTAAACATTTACAAAGCATCATGCTAAGGAAATAGATCTAGGCACATCTTTTTTTTTTTTTTTTTGAAGGGTGGTCCAGAGAAGGCATGAAACTCAGCATGAGGGAATCTAAAAACACGTTCCAAAAAAGTGATTGAATTGACCTAAACCCTAAAGGATAAGTAGAGGCTGGCTAGGCAAAGGAGACATGAAAGGGCATTGCAAAGAAAGGGAACAGAGTATGCAAAGGCATTTCTGAACTCATGGTAATAATGGTCGTCCTTCTTGTCTCGAGTTTTCCTCTTGTTTCTATCCTCTCATCTATTCACATGTCACAATGGGAGATAGAAAGCCAGAGAAGAATGAGACCAAGAGTTGCTCCACAGGATGTTTATGTTCTGGCATACCTAGCAGAAGCAAGGGGGTAAAGGGATATATTTGGGGTTAGAATAACTGGACTTGGGCTCAGGCATTTTATCGACATTAACTCCATTTAACGCTAAGGCTCAAAGAACTGACTTGTGAGGAAATCATCACATCAATCTTGCAAATTTTTCCTTTTGATCCTTTATCCCTATTTTATAAATGAGGAAATGGAAAGTAAGAGAGGTGATGTCATGTGCTTGAAGTACTCTGTTAGTAAGTGGCATGATTTGGGGTTTGAACCCAGGAACGTCTGTGTTCTCTTGTTCTCAGCTTCTGAGAACCTTCTCTTCCCTGAAAGCATGCTGTCTTTTAGTAACAAAAGCTAAAAATCATTTATTGCAAGCTCAGTCTATAATTTCAAACTGCTTCCCTCAACATGTCAGTCCTTTGAGCCTTAGATTTATCAGCTGTAAAACAAGACTGTGGCAGAAAATATTACTGTTCACTAATATTCAGTTCCTTTCTACTTTCAGTAATATAGCAGTGTTATACCTCTTTTCTTTCTTGAAGCTAGATATGGCCATATAGCTTGCTCTGACTAATGAAATATGAGTAGAAGTGACGTGTCACTTTAGTGTGGAAGCATTTAAGAGATCATGTGATTCATGTCTTCTCTTAATGCTACTACTAGACAAAATTCCAAATGATAGTACCTTGACTGGCCTGGGTTTCTGTGTAAAAGTGACATGTACCAGAGTCCTCCACTGGCTGGCAATGGACGTGAATGAAATTACATACACATACACACACAGATATATACACATACACTTTCATTGGTATAAGCCACTGAAATTCTGTCATCATAGCATAACCTATTATATTCTGACCAATATAGAAGTTAATGATCTCTATCTCACAAATTTCTTGTAAGGATCAATGGAATAATGGAAGTAGAAGTGCCTTATAAATTCTGAGGCTGTGTGCACTTGCCAAGTTGTATGTCTGAATTCAGGTCCTATTGAACTGTGCTCTAATGGAATATCACTGTACAAATAGGATATTTTTAGATACTTGTATCTTTTTACATTATGGGCAGATATCTACTTGACTGCATAGCATTCTTGTGAGGGAGGCTTCCCTTTTATAGATAGGGGGAACCAATTCTGAAAGCTGAAGTTCATTCCCCAGAGACTGTGGTTAGCTGATACAATGAGCCATTCTGATCAAAATGGTTACTACTGTTTCCAATTTTTTTCCCATCTAGGCTTAAAGAATCAATTTAGGGAGACCCAACCCTGATCTTCTCAGATAGCAACTCTGGATTCTACTTCTCCTAGAAAAGAGGAAACGCTGGTCATCCTAGGCCTGATAGTTCCAAGCTAATAACCCTGCCAGAAGCTGACTTGCAAACATTGGCCTGAAAGGGCTAGTAATGACATTTGTCATGTGGGGTGGTTTAGATAGTTTATGACCATGGGAAAAAGCCAGTTCCTCCCCAGGCCGAATAATCTCACTCTTTGATCTAGCAAACTCACACCTGAGAGTCAATTGTAAAGTAAAAATTTAATAGAAAAAAAAAGCTATATCTATGGGTATTTTTATAATAGTAAAAATACAGAAAAACACCTAAAACTAAACGACAGGGTAAAGGCTATACAAAATTAAAATGACAGTTACAAAAACTGTGCAGAAACATGGAACTATATGTCAGAGGTGAGAAAACTGATGCAGAGGAAGGCCAAATCAATAATCTGAGTTCACCTGCTCAACAAATAGTTAAGTTGGGACTTGGACTGAAGCAATACAGCATCAGGGTTTGTGGGTGCCTTAGTCTGCTTGGGCTGTCATAATGATATACCATAGGCTGGGTGGCTTAAACAACAGAAATTTATTTTCTCACAGTTCTGGAAACTGGAAAGTCCAGGACTGAAATTCTTCCTGGCTTACAGATGGCTGCCTTCTTGCTATGTCCTCACATGGTAGGAGGTGAGGAGAGAATGAGAGAGAAAGAGAGAGAGAGAGAGAGAGAGAGAGAGAGAGAGAGAGAGAGAGAGAGAGAGAGAGAGAGAGAGAGAGAAAGGGAGACCTGGTGTGTTTTCCTCTTTTATAATGATGCAAGTTCTCACATCAGTGGTCTACCCTGATGACCTCATTTAACTTTTATCACCTTCTTAAAGGCAATACATGGGGTGTTAGGATTTCAACATAAAAATTTTGGGGAGACACAGTTCAGTTGATAGCATTCTATCTCTGGACCTCTGAAGTTCATGTCCTTATAGCAGGCAAAATATATTCATATCATCTGAACAGCCCTAAAACTCTTAATTATAATATCAGCTCTAAATTCTAAAGTCAAATGTTTTATCTAAACATTGCCTAAATCAGAGATGGGTGAGACTTGAGGTTTGATTGATCCTGAAACGAAAGTCCACTCCAGCTGCGAACCTGTGAAACCAGACAAGTCATGTGCTTCCAATGGGACAGGCATAAGATAGAAGTAGGAGAGAAGGAAGGGGTGAAGAGTCCCAATCCAATCCAAAGCCTAGCAGGAAAAGTTTTATTAGATATTAAGGATCAAGAATAATCCTCTTTGGCTTGATATTCACCTTCCAGACCCAATGGGGCAGTGGCTTCACCCCCATGCTTCTGTTTGGAAGCTGTTTAGCTTCAGCTAAAACTGAGGCAATGGCACCACCCTTTGAAACCAAGGAGGCAGACGTGATGATCTCTGAATAATCTTTGGGATGGGTTATTCTTCCCTTTTCTTGAAGAATAGTGTATGTTCACAGCTGAATGGCTCTATGGTTTAGTCTTGTAAGATGGACCTAAGAAATCCAACAGGCTTCCTTCATTTAGTCTCACTTGTTTTCTGTCTTCTTTAGTTCCAGCTGGTATGTTTCTCCCAGTACAATCCCATCTCTATTCCTGGCTTCTGCTGAGATCGTTGTTTAAATCCATGTATTGCACCCATAATTTCTTTATCAAATGATTACTCAGCCACACCCTTAGTGTTCTCTTCAGAAACAGCTTTCACATTTTTTATAATATGGAAAAGTTGACAATTTTCCAATTCTTCAAGTTATTTAGAATTGGATAATGGGTAGAGTGTTAGGCAAAAAGGCACCTTTTGCCTTTTTTTGTAGAGGCGCTACCCTCTACAAATCCCATCTAAGTACTTACCCAAGCCCTTTCTGCTCAACTCAGACCTCAGGACTTCAAAATACTTGTCCCTCAGAACAGGATTTACCTACCACCCCATCACTTTCTATAAATAGGAGAAAAATTAACTAGCATAGATTGACTACCTCCTGGGTACCAGGAATTTAATCTTCATATGGGTAAAGTTGGCACTATAACTTCATCTTACAGGTGAGGAAACTAAGACCCAGTGAGGGACATTTTCAAAGTTACGTAGCTAATAAGTTGGCATAAGTGGAATTGGAATAAATTAAGTTCAAGGTCCATACTTTTTCAACCACCCTTCAACAACTTCTATGGGACTTGATTTTTTTAAACAGGACCGTAATGCTTATGTGTATCGTATGTCTTCTCAAGCTCTGTCTCCAATCCAAACCCCAAATTTCCTTTTCCTCAAATATCTAATAAAATTGGCTAGCGGAAGGAAGGTACATTTAATAGTCGACGAGGAGTAGAGTTTTAGAGGGAAAGTACAATAGAGCGTTATTTTCTTACTTCCTGTCTCCTGTTATAGCTCTTGTAGAAGAGTGGGAATAATTTGATCTCAGGTACTGAAATCCAAGAAATATCAACCCTGGTCAGCTCCAGAAAGGCCGTAGGACTGGGTGGGTTTGATCTTCTTCTGGGTAGGCCTGAAAGAGACCAAAGGAGGAAGGCTCTTGGTTTGTTCACCAGGTTTGTGATACTTGTGAGCCAGGGCTCCTTTTGACCCTCCACAATGACTATGAAAAGCCTGTGACTTTCTGGATCTGTTTATCTCATGGACTTGGCTCTGCTGGGGGATCCTAACATACTCATCCCACTATGTCTCATACCCAAAGGGATCTGCTGGAAGTGATCTATCTTTGGAAATGGTCTAAATCCTCCTGCTCCATTCTAATTAGTTCTCTATCTTGGGCATGTGGGATGGAGAGTAAAGGTGATTTTAATTGCTTTTTAGCTCAACAACAGGATGATTAAAATTGGTTAAAGTATGTTTTAAGCTGCAAATCAACCTTTACTCTGCAGTTGTATTTTACATTGGCTTTTTTTTCTGTTCCAGTGCCATCACAACAACATCAGTTCTCAGCAAA